>NW_019154580.1:0-16589 GCF_002288905.1 Enhydra lutris kenyoni | reverse complement strand
ATGCTTGACAATGGAGCCACCCAGGTGCGACACTCCATTATTAAATCAGTTTTTCACTATTCAATCTCTTGGATTAAGCAATACTTTTTTGGGTCTGCCTTCTCTGTGTTAACAGTAACACATTGTTTTCCTCTGCTCTTTTGTGATCAATGAGGATGTTAGGAATCTTTTCATGCATTGATTGGCTGATGGTTTCCTCCTTGGGATATTTCTGTTCAAGGATTTTCATTGTTTTGAAGTTACCTACCGTTCTTTTTTTTTTTTTTTTTTCCTACCGTTCTTTCTTGATTCCTAGTTATCCTATTTAGATTTCTATACAGTTCCTTAGCTGGTAACTTGATAGAGCCTTTCATAGTTTTAGTCTTGTCATTTGGTGGGCAAGATTTTTTGTTTTTAAACTTGGAATGAGTAGAGTCCAAATTCCCAAACTTTCTTGTGCGTCCCAATTTTGGTGTCCTGTTTCACTCATCTCTGCCACCTACCCCAGATTCTAAAAATGTTTTCCTATTGTATATTCCAGAACACTTCTGATGTCCTCTTTCGTATTTAGGCTACATCAGTCTGGAAGAGCGTTTGAGGCTCTTATGTTCCATGTGGAAATTCGTGTCGTTTAGCACCGCTTTGTCAAAGTCTGCCTTTTTCTGTTTGTCAGTTTTCTCCAGTCATTTCAAGAGTCCTTTTGTAATCAATCCTATCCCATCATATTCTCCTCTCACTCTCTCCCTCACTCTTGCTCTCGCTTCTTTCTTCAGATTTGCTGGGGAATGACTAGTCCTTTTCATGTCCATAGAAATAGAAGAATTGGCTTCTCCACGTACACAGGCACTTGCTAGCTAGGAAACTGGGATTGCACTGAGTCTCTCCATCAAGGTGGGGTCAATTGAAACTTTACAATACCGATCATCCAATCTAGGAACCTGTTCTCTTAACCTAGGTAACATAGGAACCTATTGGACATCCCATTGATTTAGATCATAAATTACCCTTAGTCATCTTTGATGGTATTCTGGGTGGAGACTTACTGCGTAGAGACTGTATAAAGTCTTGGCATAGATGAAGTCCTCGTTTTGGTGCTCTCTGTTATGCCGAATAATGGGTCTGTGATTAAAGGAGTGAGACTGAGAGAAAGCGAAGGTCAAGCAAAGCTTTATTTCACACCAAGCATCAAGAATGTCACCGAATATTCGGGGTCGCACCTCTTCCAAGAGAGGGCTACCCTTGTCTGTTTCACAGACTAGCTTTTAAGGGCAAAGGCCTTGCGGTCGGGCCTGGCCACGCACAGGTGGCCAATGAGATCGTAACACACACAGGAAACTCCATAGTGATGCTAGGTGACCAATTCAATTACAATTGACCCTAGTAGACATTTGAACCAGCCTATTACACTTTGATTGGGATTGGCGCCCAAAGGGCAGGGCTCATACTCCTTGGTAACCAGGGAGACAGTATGCATCCCCCCACTGATCCAATGTCTCCACCTGACCTGACCCACCTTTGTATCTGGGCTTTGTTACCTGAAGCTGGTTTCAGGGACTTGTCTCCAAGTGAATCCCCTGGGGGAAGGGGAGCAGGGACAGTTTCTCAATAGGTCCTTACACTCTCATCAATAGGATTTTCAACCTTTGTTCCTATGTACAGAATTCCAATGAATTTTTCTGAATTTTTAACTGATCTCTGATGACTTTGAGGAATTCACTTCCTGATTCTAATACTTTGTACATTCTCTTCGAATATCTTTCTAAACAAATTTCACTCATTTTTTCAGTTCTTATATCTTCATGTTTCCTCCATCACTTCTTATACTCGCTAGGATGTCGCCTGCTAGGTTGGTGGAAGAGTTGTTCCATTTGAGGTGTTCCATACTACCGAATTTTGTTTCTGCCTTGGTGAGCTGATTCTGTATCTCGTAGAAGGAGCACATCATTATGTGTGTATGTGGGTATCGATGCAATCTAACCAATTTAATCTTCTCATGAGAGTATAGAAACCATTGACATTTCATGAAATGACTGAGCTCCTCGATTTTTGTCTGTTGTCTTGCAATTAGTTTGCTTCATCCCTTTTTAGATCCCTTTTTAAAAATACATTTTTTTCTTTCCATGTATCTAATTTAAATTATAAATTTTAAATTTAAATTAAATGTATTTAAATTAATTTAAATTTAATTTAAATTTTTTTTCTTTTAAATGCTGATAAATGCTGTCAGCCCCCAAATCTCTGGTCACTTTACATACATACAACATGAGAAAAAGGATCGTAGACTTACAAAGAAGAACCATTTAGCTTTTATAGGTCCTTCTTTTAAAGGACTAGAGAATTGACTTTCACAAAAAGAAACAAATTCAGAAGGAAAGAATAGGATGATAGTCACCTTCATCAGCCTATGAACACACTCAATAACAAAAAAACTGTAAACTCCAAGAAGATGCCAACCGTTTTTCAAAAAATGGCAGATGACATTAGGTAACAATCACTTTCATGGAGATTGAGGAGGTAGAGGTGGTCGAATTGTTCAGGAGGCACCAAAAGCATGTGAATAACCTTGTAATGAAAGGAAGGAAGACTGAGATTCTGAATAAAAATGTTTTATTAGGCAAAAAAAAAAAAATAAGAATATATATATATATTTATATATAACGATATATATATATATACACATGTATGTGTGTGTGTGTGTGTGTGTGTGTGTGTGTGTGTGTGTGTGTATGCATATAAACTATCCCAGTCCTAAACCCCAGCACCTGGGAGCGTGACCTTATTTGAAAAGAGGGTCCCTGGAGATGTAACTAGCCAGGATAAGGTCATATTTGAATAGACTGGGTCCCTAATTCAGGAGGACTTGTGTCCTTCTAAGAGGGGAAACTGGGGATACACAGATAGGCACTGAGGGAGAAGGCCATGGGAAGAAGTCCAAAGCCAGGGCAATCCCTCAAGCTGGGAGAGGGGCCTGGGACAGATCCTTCCCTAATACCTACAAAAGGAGCTTTGCCTACCAACACTGTAGCCTCTATAACTGTGACACTGTCCACTTCTGTTGTTTCAGCCACTAGGCTTGCGGTATCTTGTAATAGCACCCCTAGAAAAGAAATACAGCCTTCTTAGAGGAAATGAAACCAACCAGAAGCCCATGGGTATTGGAAAAGAAAAAAAATCTATCAATATATATAGATATCTATATCTAAATATATCTATCTATCTATCTATATATATATATCTATATATATATCTAACTCTTTAAAACATTGAAAAGGAACGCACATTTGTGAACCCTGTGAAAAGGAAAACAAGCAAACCAAAAAAACTGAGCCCCAGGATTCACTCAGCTTTTCACCTGGAGGAGTTCTGGATGGTGGGGGTTTGGAGGAGATTCCAAGGAAAAGATGGGAGTCCCCCTGGTGTGAGGAAAGAGAGATTGGAATTCAGGAAGGCTAGAGGGATGAAAAGGCCATGGATTCCAGAAAGAAGGAAGTCAAGTGGAAAACAAGCTCTTGGAAATACACACTGGAGTCCTCTTGAGTCCTTGCTCTATAGGAAGCAGTGTTGGTCTAAGAAAATGCCCCAGGTTCTAACAAATAGTCAAGGCAACTGAACCCGATGGTTGCCAAAACTCATACAAGGCTCGAGGTCATTGGAGTTCCAACCAGCCAGAGGGAAGAGTTCTTTTGGCAAAGTCAGAATATTCAGGATAGACCCGGTAAGAATCATGAGTTACCAGCGGGATGAAATGATCCCTCAAAGAAAACTTCCTCTACAGATTCCCTCAACAAGAGGGAGTACAATTTGAGAAAGAGTCAGAATTACCTACTAATATCTCACTGCCCATGTGACTGCCAATCATAGAAGGCAGAGAGCAGCCTCCAAATGACTCAGGTCTTTGAAAGGAAGGCAGTTCAGTTGGGAAGAAGGAAGAGACGGCAAAAAGAAAACACGACTAGCGAGGGAGTAGACTTCAACTTCAACATTTCAACAATGACCTTCAGAATGAATGACTAAAATTCTATTGAAAGAAAGACTTCAATATGTCAGTGAAAAATAAACTATACATAGAAGGATGAAGAGGAGAGTAGATTTTGTGACAACAAAAATGATGAAAAAGGCTAGACCGTCACCAAAGGAATCCTAAAAGGCTGATTTTCCTAGGCCTTGACAAGAGACAATAGAGAGCCACCCAAAAGAATGAACAGAGAAAGAAGACATTTCAGAACCACAAAGGATCCATTTAGAAAGACATGGCCATCCTCAAGGTGTCTGCATCCGATGAGAAAACTCATTATTGAGATCAACCACACTCAAGCCCATAAAACAAGGCTCAAGAAATTTCTTGGAAAGATGTTCGTTCTTGATTTGGAAGAGAATGAGTGAGAGAGAGCATGAGAGAGGAGAAGATCAGAGGGAGAAGCAGATTCCCCAAGGAGCTGGGAGCCCGAGGCGGGATGAGATCCTGCAAGTCCGGGGTCATGACCTGAGTCCAAAGAAGTCGCTCAACCAACGGAGTCACGCAGGCACCCATCTCCAGAAACTGGTCAACAACAGCTGAGGGGCACCTGGGCGGTACCCTCAGTTAAGTGCCCAACTCTTGGTTCTGGCTCAGGTGGTGATGTCAAGCTCTTGAGATTGAGCCCTGAGGCAAGCTCTGGGCTCAGGGCAGAGTCCACTAGGACTCTCTCTTGGTCCTGCCCTTCCCACCTCCCCCACTCACGTGTGCTCTTTCCCTAAAACAAACAAGGAAAACCTGTCACAAAAATGAACAAGGGTTGAGAGTGGGACAGGTGGGGAGAGAAGTGACCGGCCCCGGGGCGAGTGGGAGGAGCCCAAGATGCTGCCTGCCCTCCCAGGGACACGCTCCCTCAGCCGCCGCAGCCCCCACCCCCGCCGCCTCGGGGAACAGCTGAGCACTGGGAGCCTGTGGGCCCCCCCCCCCCAGAGGCAAGTAACCAGTGCCTCCAGCGATGGCTGAGTGCGCTTGCTTGGGGGGGCGGGGCAGCAGATTGGTCCAGGGAGGAGGTGAGGGCGGCGCCCAGGCGCCCCCCCTGCAGGGGAGGGGCAGGTAGTATGTGCAGGGAGATCCCCACGGGACTGTTGGAGCTGCTGCCGGGCTTCACGGTGGACGTGGCCAGGCACCAGCCTGCGGACCCAGCCCTGCATCTGGCTCTTGGCTTAGCAGGGAGCCTGTTTTCCCCTCTCTCTCTGCCTGCCTCTCTCTACCGTCTTCTCATCTCTGTCTGTCAAAGGAAGAAATAAACTCTTAAAAGATATAATAAAACAACCCTCAAGAGTCTTGTCGTTCATTAGGACCCCATGCGTCAACATTTTCTTTTTACTACTTGCATTGAAGGAATTTCTTGATGGATTGACTGATTGGACAGAAAGAGAGAGACAGTGAGAGAGGGAGCCCAAGTAGAGAGGAGGGAGTCCAAGCAGGGCAAGTAGGAGAGGGAGAAGCTGGCTTCCTGCTGAGCAGAGAGCCCCAGGCAGGGCTTGATCTCAAGACCCTGGCATCAGGACCCCAGTAGAAAGCAGATGCTTCACAAGGAAGCCACCCAGCTGCCCCACTCCATGATTCAATCAGTTTTTCACTCTTCGATCCGTTGGATTCAGCAACAATTTTTGGGTCTGCCTTCTCTGTGTTAACACTAACACATTGTGTTTTCCTCTGCTCTTTTGTCATCACTGAGAATGTTAGGAATCTTTTCATGTGTTTCTTGGCTGGTGGTTTTCTCCTTGGGATCTTTCTGTTCCAGGATTTTCATTGTTTTGAAGTGACCTACCTTTCTTTCTTGGTTCCTAGTTCTCCTATCTAGATTTGGATACAGTTCCTTAGCTGGTATCTCCATAGAGCCTTTCCTAGTGTTAGTCTTGTCATTTGGTGGGCAAGATTTTTTGTTTTTAAACTTGGAATGAGTAGAGTCCAAATTCCCCACCTTTCTGGTGCTTCCCGTTTTTGGCATCCTGTTCCACTCATCTCTGCCACCTCCCCCAGATCCTAAAAATGTTTTCCTATTGTATCTTCCAGAACACTTCTGATGTCCTCTTTCGTATTTAGGCTACATCAGTCTGGAAGAGCGTTTGACGCTCTTATGTTCCATGTGGATATTCACATCGTTGAGCACCACTTTGTCAAAGTCTGCCCTTTTCTGTTTTTCTGTTTTCTCCGGTCATGTCAAGAGTCCTTTCGTAATCAATCCTATCCCATCAGATTCTCCTCTCACACTCTTTCTCCCTCACTTTTGCTCTCTCTTCATTCTTCAGATTTGCTGGGGAATGACTAGTCCTTTTCATGTCCTTGGAAATAGAAGAATTGTCTTACCCAGGTACACAGGCACATGCTAGCTAGGAAACTGGGATTGCACTGAGTCTCTCCATCAAGGTGGGGTCAATTGAAACTTTACAATACCGATCATCCAATCTAGGAACCTGTTCTCTTAACCTAGGTAACATAGGAACCCATTGGACATCCCATTGATTTAGATCCTAAATTCCCCTGAGTCATCTTTGATGGTTTTCTGGGTGGAGACTTGCTGGGTAGAGACTGTATAAAGTCTTTGGGTAGATGAAGTCCTCGTTTTGGTGCTCTCATCAATAGGATTTTCAAACTTTGTTCAGAGGTCAAAGAATTCCAATGAATTTTTCTGAATTTTCACTTATATCCGATGACTTTGAAGAATTCACTTCCTGATTCTAATACTTTGTACCTTCTCTTAGAATATCTTTCTATACAAATTTCACTCATTTTTACAGGTGTTATACCTTCAGTGTTTCCTCCATCAGCTATCACAGACAGTAGCTGAATGCCCATTCCTCGAGGGAGCTGTTTCTGCGAGTTCAGGTTCAGGAGCCTTGTGGCAACCCGAGTCGGCCCTAGGGACAGGTGGACAAGTTGCTGCTATCACCTTGGGCCTAGAGGAACAGGACAGGCCTGGCTTCTGCCAAGACTCCTTTCTCAGAGTGGAGCACGCGCCCCTGCCCTAGTCGTCCCCTGGTGTTTCCTGAGCAGCCAGGCTTCTGTCTCTCCGGAGAGGGATTGGGTGACACTTGTCTTGCCACCGGCCCGCTGTTCCTCAGAGGCCAAGCTCTCCTGCTTCGAGTTAGTTTCCTGACAGCAATGCCAACGGCTCCTCTGTTGTCCCATGGTGGCGTGCCGTGTTCTTCCCAGACATGCTCCTTGGGACAGTGGTGACAGGTGTGCCGCTTTCCTTAAGGCTGTTACCACAGGGGTGACCACGCTTCTCTCTTGGGCAGAGGGGATGTCTGTGCAAAGAGGGTTTCGCTCTGGGGTGGTTTATCACACAGAGCTGCGAGGACTAGTCTCAGGCAAGCAGCAGCAACCAAAGGACCAGACTCTGATTTCACAGTGAAAGCTGAGCTTTCGCACAGGTTGTCCCCCTTGGCGCGAACCGCACTTTGCTGCTGCTTCCCCAGCAAGGCTTTGGGCGTTCGCTCTCTCGCATAGGGTTAGAAGAGTTGCGGGAGAGTTGGTGCCTCTTGGGCCTTGCTTTCCGGGGCCTAGGATCGTGCCCTGGGCTCACACTGCCTATCCGACGTCAGGAGATGCAGCCTTGTCCCTGGAGCAGCGTGTGTCACCCAGTTTGGCACTCTGCACGGACTGCCATCTCCCAGTTTAACCAGGGCCTGGCCTTTTAGTCTCGCGTTCAGGCGGACTCAGGAACAGGCCTGTGCCTTCCCCCGACGAGAGGGAAGGTGAAAGGAGCACTCCACACCGTGCATGCCCTGGGAAGATGAGCCTGTGTAGGACTGTCCCCGATCCTTGCCCGGCCACCCCTGACAACGCAAACGCTGCCACAACCTAGAGGAAGATGGTAGCCAACTGCCCATTCCTCCAGGGAGCTGTTTCTATGAGTTCATGGTCGGGCGCCTGGGGGACCCCCAAAGGCTACCCAAGGGACAGGTGGCCAAGGAGCTGCTGTCACCTTGGGCCTAGAAGCACAGGACAGGCCTGCCTTCTGCTCAGACTCCTTCCTCAGAGTGGAGCACGCGCCACTGCCCTAGTCGTCCCCTGGTGTTTCCTGAGCAGCCAGGCTTCTGTCTCTCCGGGGAGGGAGTGGGTGACACTTGTCTTGCCACCGGCCCGCTGTTCCTCAGAAGGCTGGCTCTCCTGCTTGTGTCAGTTTCCCGACAACAAAGCCAAAGGCTCCTCTGTTCTCCCGTGGTGTCATGAAGCACTCTCCCCAGACATGCTCTTGGGGATCTTGTTGACAGGCATGTCCCATTCCTTAAGGATGTTACCACAGGCGTGACCACGCATCTCTCGGGCAGAGGGGATATCCGGGCAAAGCCGGTTTCACTCTGGGGTGGTTTCTCCCAGCGGGCTGCAGAGTACTTGGCTCAGGCAAGCAGCAGCAACCAAAAGACCCGAATCTTATTTTTCAGCTATGCTGATCTTTCCCACAGGTTTTCCCGCTTGGCGCGAACCGCACTTTGCTGCTGCTTCCTCAGCAAGGCTTAGGGCGTTCAATCTCTTGAGTAAGGGTAGAAGAGTTGCGGGGGAGTTGGTGCCTCTTGGGCCTTGCTTTCCTGGGCCCAGGTTCTAGCCCTGGGCTCACACTGCCTATCCGACGTCAGGAGACGCAGCCTTGTCCCTGCAGCAACGTTCGTCGCCCAGGGTGGCACTCTGCACAGACTACCATCTCCCCGTTTAACCAGGGCCTGGCCTTTTCCTCTCGCGTTCAGAGGAACTCAGGAACAGGCCTGTGCCTTCCCCAGACGAGAGGAGAGGCGACAGGAGCACTCCACACCGCCCATGCACTGGGATGGTTAGCCTGTTGGGGACTGTCCCCGTTCCTTCCCCTGCCACCCCTCTCACCACAAACGCTGCCACATCCTGAAGGAAGACGGTAGCCGATGGCCCGTTCCTCCAGGGAGCTGTTTCTGCGAGTTCAGGGTCGGGCGCCTGGTGGACCCGCAAAGGCTGCCCCAGGGACAGGTGGCCAAGGACCTGCTGTCCCCTTGGGCCTAGCAGCCCAGGACAGGCCTGCCTTCTGCCCAGACTCCTTTCTCAGAGTAGAGCACGCGCCCCAGCCCTAGTCGTCCCCTGGTGTTTCCTGAGCAGCCAGGCTTCTGTCTGTCTGGAGAGGGAGTGGGTGACACTTGTCTTGCCACCGGCCCGCTGTTCCTCAGAGGGCTGGCTCTCCTACTTCACGTCAGTTTGCGACACCAATGCCAACGGCTCCTCTGTTTTCCCGGGGGTTCGTGCCGCGCTCTCCACAGACATGCTCCTGGGGACCTGGGTGACATGCGTGTCCCTTTTTAAGGCTGTTACCACAGGCGCCAACACACTTCTCTCTCGGGCAGAGGGATGTCCGGGCAAAGAGGTTTTCACACTGGGGTGGTTTCTCCCACCGAGCTGTGGAGCACTTGGCTCAGGCAAGCAGCAGCAGCCAAAACACCCGACTCTTACTTCTTAGCGAATGCTAAGATTTCGCAGAGGTTTTCCCGCTTGGCGCGAAGCGCACTTCGCTGCTGCTTCCCCAGCAAGGCTTTGGGCGTTCGCTCTCTCGCGTAAGCGAAGAAGAGTTGCAGGAGAGTTGGTGCCTCTTGGGACTGCTTTCCCGGGCCCAGGTTCGCGCCCTGGGCTCACACTGCCTATCCGACGTCAGGAGACGCAGCCTCGTCCCTGCAGCAATGTGCGTCGCCCAGGGTGCCACTCTGCGCAGAAAGCCATCTCCCCATTTAACCAGGGCCTGGCCTTTTCCTCTCGCGTTCAGGCGCACTCAGGAACAGGCCTGTGCCTTCCCCAGACAAGAGGAAAGGCGACAGAAGCACTCCACCTCCCCTGTGCACTGGGATGGTGAGCCTGTGGGGTCTGTCCCCGTTGCTTTCACAACCACCCCTGCCACCGCAAACGCTGCCACATCCTGTAGGAAATTGGTAGCCGACTGCCCGTTACTCCAGGGAGCTGTTTCTGCGAGTTCAGGATCAGGCGCCTGGTGTACCAGCAAGGCTGCCCCAGGGACAGGTAGCCAAGGAGCTGCTGTCACCTTGGGCCTAGAAGCACAGGACAGGCCTCACTTGTGCGGAGACTCCTTTCTCAGAGTGGAGCACGCGACCGTGCCCTAGCCGTCCCTTGGTGTTTCCTGAGCAGCCAGGCTTATGACGCTCCGCAGAGGGAGTGGGTGACACTTGTCTTGCCACCGGCCTGCTGGTCCTCAGAGGGCAGGCTCTCCTGCTTCGCCTCAGTTTGCGACAGCAATGCCAACGGCTCCTCTGTTCTCCCGGGGCTTCGTGCCGCGCTCTCAACAGATATGCTCCTGGGGACCTGGGTGACAGGCGTGTCCCTTTTTTAAGGCTGTTACCACAGGCGCCACCACGATTCTCTCTCGGGCAAAGGGGATGTCCGGGCAAAGAGGCTTTCACACTGGGGTGGTTTCTCCCGCCGAGTTGTGGAGCACTTGGCTCAGACACGCAGCAGCACCCAAAACCCGACTCTTATTTCTTAGTGAATGCTGAGCTTTCGCACAGGTTTTCCCGCTTGGCACGAACCGCACTTCGCGGCTGCTTCCCCAGCGAGGCTTTGGGCGTTCGCTCTCTCGCGTAAAGTTAGAAGAGTTGCGGGAGCGTTGGTGCCACTTGTGCCTTGCTTTCCCGGGCCCAGGTTTGCGCCCTGGGCTCACACTGCCTGTCTGACGTCAGGAGACGCAGCCTCGTCCCTGCAGCAGCGTGCATCGCCCAGCGAGGCACTCTGCACAGACTGCCATCTCCCGGTTTAACCAAGGCCTGGCCTTTTCCTCTCGCGTTCAGGCAGACTCAGGAACAGGCCTGTGCCTTCCCCAGACGAGAGGAGAGGCGACAGGAGCACTCCACACCGCCCATGCCCTGGGATGGTGAGCCTGTGGGGGACTGTCCCCGTTCCTTCCACGGCCACCCCTGCCACTGCAAACGCTGCCACTTCCTGGAGGAAGATGGTAGCCGACTGCCCGTTCCTCCAGGGAGCTGTTTCTGCGAGTTCAGGGTCGGGCACCTGGTGAACCCGCAAAGGCTGCCCCATTGACAATGGGCCAGAGAGCTGATGTCACCTTGGGCCTAGAAGCACAGAACAGGCCTGCCGTCTGCCCAGACTCCTTACTCAGAGTGGAGCACGCCCACTTGCCTTAATTGTTCCCTGGTGTTTCCTGAGAAGCCAGGCTTCTGTCTATCCGCAGAGGGAGTGGGTGACACTTGTCTTGCCACCGGCCCGCTGTTCCTCAGAGGGCTGGCTCTCCTGCTTCGCGTCAGTTTCCCGACAGCAAATCCAACGACTCCTCTGTTCTCCCGGGGCGGCGTGCCGCACTCTCCCCAGACATGAACCTGGGAACCGAAGTGACAGGCGTGTCCCTTTCCTTAAGGCTGTTACCACAAGCACCACCACGCTTCTCTCTTGGCAGAAGGGAGGTCTGGGCAAAGAGGGTTTCACTCTGGGGTGGTTTCTCCCGCCGTGCTGCAGAGCACTTGGCTCGGGCAAGCAGCAGCACCCAAAAAAACATGACACTTATTTCTCAGCGAAAGCTGACCTTTTGCAGAGGTTTTCCCGCTTGGCGCGAACCGCATTTCACTGCTATTTCCCCAGCAAGGCTTGGGCGTTCGGTCTCTTAAGTAAGGGTAGAAGAGTTGCAGGAGAGTTGGTGCCTCTTCGGCCTTGCTTTCCAGGGCACAAGTTCGCGCCCTGGGATAACACGGCCTCTCCGACGTCAGGAGATGCAGTCTCGTCCCTGCAGCAGAGTGCGTCGCCCAGGGTGGCACTCTGCACAGACTGGCTGCTCCCGGGTTAGCCAGGGCCTGGCCTTTTCCTCTCGCATTCAGACTGACTCAGGAACGGGCCTGTGCCTTTCCCAGACGAGAGGAGAGGCGACCAGAGCACTGCACACCGCCCGCGCCCTGGGATGGAGTCCCCCTGTGGGGGCCTGCCCCCTTTCCTTGCCCAGCCACCACTGCCACTGCAAAGGCCCCTACATCCTGGAAGAAGACGGTAGCCGATTGCCCGTGCCTCCAGGGAACTGTTTCTGCGAGTTCAGGGTCAGGCGCCAGGTGGACCCGCAAAGGCTGCCCCAGGGACAGGTGGCCAAGGACCTGCTGTCCCCTTGGGCCTAGCGGCCCAGGACAGGCCTGCCTTCTGCCCAGACACCTTTCTCAGATTGGAGCACGTGCCCCTGAACTAGTCGTCCCCTGGTGTTTCCTGAGCAGCCAGGCTTCTGTCTCTCCACAGAGGGAGTGGGTGACACCTGTCTTGCCACCGGCCCATTGTTCCTCAGAGGGCTGGCTCTCCTACTTCGCGTCACTTTCCCGACTGCAATGCCAAGAGCTCCCCTGTGCTCCCGGGGCAGCGTGCCGCGCTCTCCCCGGAAAAGCTCCGGGGAACGCGGTGACAGGCTTGTCCCTTAACTTAAGGCTGCTACCAAAGTCGCCAACACGCTTCTCTCTCGGGCAGATGGGATGTCCGGGCAAAGAAGATGCCGTACAGGGCTGGTTTCTCACGGCTCAGTGCGGAGCACTTGGCTCAGGCAAGCAGCAGCAGCCAAAAGACCCAACTCTTCCTTCCCAGGGAATGCTGAGCTTTAAGAGAGGTTTTCCTGCTTGGCGCTAACCGCCCTTCGCTGCTGATTCCCAGCAAGGCTTTGGGAGTAGGCTCTCTCATGTAAGGGAAGAAGTGTTGTGGGAGAGTTGGTGCCTCTTGGGCCTTGCTTTCCCGAGGCCGAGGTTCACGCCCTAGGCTCACCCTGCCTCACCCACGTCTGGAGACGTAGCCTCGTCCCTGCAGCGGCCTACGTCACCCAGGGTGGCAGTCTGCACAACTGGCTGCTCCCGGGTTAGCCAGGGCCTGGCCTTTTGCTCTCGCGTTCAAGCGGACTCAGGAACAGGCCTGTGGCTTCCCCAGACAAGAGGAGAGGCGACCGGGGCACTGCACACCACCCGCGCCCTGGGATGGAGTCCCCCTGTGGGGGACTGTCCCCGTTCCTTCCCCAGCCACCCCTGCCAACGCAAACGCTACCACATCCTGGAGGAAGACGGTAGACGATTGCCCGTACGTCGAGGGAGCTGTTTCTGCGAGTTAAGGGTCGGGCGTATGATAGACCCGCAAAGGCTGCCCCAGGGACAGGTGGCCAAGGACCTGCTGTCCCTTTGGGCCTAGAGGCCCAGGACAGGCCTGCTTTCAAACCAGACTCCTTTCTCAGAGTGGAACACGCGCCCCTGCACTAGTCGTCCCCTCGTGTTTCCTGAGCAGCCAGGCTTCTGTCAATCCACACAGGGAGTGGGTGACACCTGTCTTGCCACTGTCCCGCTGTTCCTCAGAGGGCTGGCTCTACGCGTCAGTCTCCAGACTGCAATGACAAGGCTCCCATGTGCTCCCGGGGCGGCGTGCCGTGCTCGCCCCGGACAAGCTCCGGGGACTGTGGTGACAGGCTTGTCTCTTTCCTTAAGGCTGCTACCATAGGCGCCAACACGCTTTTCTCTCGGGCAGACGGGATGTCCGGGCAAAGAAGGTGCCATTTTGGGCAGGTTTCTCATGCCGCACTGCGGAGCACTTGGCTCAGGAAAGCAGCAGCAGCCAAAAGACCCGACTCTTCCTTCCCAGGGAATGTTGAGCTTTCACAGAGGATTTCCCGCTTGGCGCGAACCGCCTTCGCTGCTGCTTCCCAGCAAGGCTTTGGGACTTGGCTCTCTAGCGTAAGGGAAGAAGTGTTGTGGGACAAATGGTGCCTGTTGGGCCTTGCTTTCCCGGGGCCCACGTTCGCGCCCTGGGCTCACCCTGCCTCATCCACGTCTGGAGACGTAGCCTCGTCCCTGCAGCAGCCTGCGTGCCCAGGATGGCATTCTGCACAGACTGGCTTCTCCCGGGTTAGCCAGGGCCTGGCCTTTTCCTCTCGCGTTCAAGCGGCCTTAGGAACAGGCCTGTGCCTTCGGCAGATGAGAGGAGAGGTGACTGGAGCACTGCACACCTCCCTCTCCCTGGGATGGAGTCCCCCTGTGGGGGACTGTCCCCGTTCCTTCCCCGGCCACCCTTGCCACCGCATACGCTGCCCATTCCTGGAGGAAGACGGCAGCCGATTGCCCGTTCCTCCAGGGAGCTGTTTCTGCGAGTTCAGGATCAGACGCCTGGTGGACCCGCAAAGGCTGCCCCAGGGACAGGTGGCCAAGGACCTGCTGTCCCCCTGGGCCTAGAGGCCCAGGACAGGCCTGTCTTCTGCTCAGACTCCTTTCTCAGAGTGGAAAACGCACCCGTGCACTCGTCCTCCCCTCATGTTTCCTGACCTGCCAGGCTTCTATCTCTCAGCAGATGGAGTGGATGACACTTGTCTTGCCACCGTCCCACTGTTCCCCAGAGGGCTGGCTCTCCTACTTCGCGTCAGTTTCCCGACTGCAATAACAAGGTCTCCCCTGTTCTCCCGGGGCGGCGTGCCGCGCTCTCCCCGGACAAGCTCCGGGGAACGCAGTGACAGGCTTGTCCCTTTCCTTAAGGCTACTACCACAGGCGCCAACACGCTTCTCTCTCAGGCAGACAGGATGTCCGGGCAAAGAAAGTTTCCGTTCTGGGCTGGTTTCTCACGCCGCACTGCGGACCACTTGTCTCAGGCAAGCAGCAGCAGCCAAAACACCCGACTTTCCTTCCCAGGGAATGCTGAGCTTTCGCAGAGGATTTCCCGCTTGGCGCCAACCGCCCTTCCCTGCTGCTTCCCAGCACGGCTTTGGGACTTGGATCTCTCGCGTAAGGGAAGAAGTGTTGCGGGAGAGTTGGTGCCTCTTGGGCCTTGCTTTCCGGGGCCGAGGTTCACGCCCTGGGCTCACCCTGCCTCAACCACGTCTGGAGACGTAGCCTCGNAGGCAGACGGAATGTCCGGGCAAAGAAGGTTCCTTTCTGGGCTGGTTACTCTCGGCGCACTGCGGAGCACTTGGCTCACGCAAGCAGCAGCAGCCAAAAGACCCGACTCTTCCTTCCCAGGGAATGCTGAGCTTTCGCAGAGGATTTCCCGCTTGGCGCGAACCGCACTTCCCTGCTGCTTCGCAACAAGGATTTGGGACTTGGCTCTCTCGCGTAAGGGAAGAAGTGTTGCGGGAGAGTTGGTGCCTCTTGGGCCTTGCTTTCCGGGGCCGAGGTTCACGCCCTGGGCTCACCCTGCCTCAACCACGTCTGGAGACGTAGCCTCGTCCCTGCAGCAGCCTACGTCGCCCAGGGTGGCAGTCTGCACAACTGGCTGCTCCCGGGTTAGCCAGGGCCTGGCCTATTGCTCTCGCGTTCAGGCGGTCTCAGGAACAGGCCTGTGCCTTTCCCAGACGAGAGGAGAGGTGACTGGGGCACTGCACACCGCCCGCACCCTAGGATGGAGTACCTCTGTGGGCCACTGTCCCCGTTCCTTCCCCGGGCACCCCTGCCACCGCAAACCCTGCCCCATCCTGCAGGAAGACGGTACCCTTGGCCTGTGCCTCCAGGGAGCTGTATCTGCGAGTTCAGGGTCGGGAGGCTGGTGGACACGCAAAGGCTGCCCCAGGGACAGGTGGCCAAGGTCCTGCTGTCCCCTTGGGTTTAGAGGCCCAAGACAGGCCTGCCTTCTGCCCAGACTCCTTTCTCAGATTGGACCACACTCCCCTCCACTCGTCGTCCCCTCATGTTTCCTGAGAAGCCAGGCTTCTGTCTCTCGGCAGAGGGAGTGGATGACACCTGTCATGCCACCGTCCCGCTTTTCCACAGAGGGCTGGCTCTCCTACTTCGCGTCAGTTTCCCGACTGCAATGCCAAGAGCTACCCTGTGCTCCCGGGGCGGCGTGCCGCTCTCTCCCTGGACAAGCTCCAGGGAACGCGGTGACAGGCTTGTCCCTTTCCTTAAGGCTGCTACCACAGGCGCCAACAGGCTTCTATATCACGCAGACTGGATGTGCGGGCAAAGAAAGTTCCATTCTGGGCTGGTTGCTCATGCCGCACTGCGGAGCACTTGGCTCACGAAAGCAGCAGCAGCCAAAAGACCAGACTCTTCCTTCCCAGGCAATGCTGAGCTTTCGCAGAGGATTTCCCGCTTGGCGCGAACCCCCCTTCCCTGCTGCTTCACAGCAAGGCTTTGGGACTTGGATCTCTCGCGTAAGGGAAGAAGTTTTGTGGCAGAGTTGGTGCCTCTTGGGCTTTGATTTCCCGGGGCCCAGGTTCGCGCCCTGGGCTCACCCTGCCTCACTCACAACTGGAGACATAGCCTCGTCCCCGCACCAGCGTGCATTGCCCAGGGCAGCACTCGGCACAGACTGGCTGCTCCCGGGTTTCCCCAGCCCTGGCTTATCCTTTCGCGTTCAGGCGGACTCAGGAACAGGCCTGTGCCTTCCCCAGAGGAGAGGAGAGGCGACCGGGGCACTGCACACCGCCCGCGCCCTGGGATGGAGTCCCCCTGTGGGGGACTGTCCCCGTTCCTTCCACGGGCACCCGTGTCACCACAAACGCTGCCGCACCGTGGAGGAAGAGTGGAGCCGATGGCCTCTTGCCTCCAAGGTGCTGTTTCTGCGAGTTCAGGATCGAGCGCCTGGTGGATGCGCAACGGCTGCACTAGGGACAGGTGGCCCAGAAATGCTCTAACCTTGGGAGTATAGGCCCAGGACAGGCCTGCCTTCTGCCCAGACTCC
>NW_019154579.1:14371-16648 GCF_002288905.1 Enhydra lutris kenyoni | reverse complement strand
ATCCATAGTTGTTTAATGAATGTAAAGTTATCTTAAATTCTGTGTCTCTAAAGTTTTTTTCCTCTTTGTCTATGGAATAAGACTGTTTTGAACTTGATGACAGGAAGCTGCCACATCCACACCAAACCCAGTCGGAACTCTTGCTGTTCTTTGAAGAGGACATTCACTGAGCAAGACCCGTTACCACCCTCATATTAATTTTATTTTCAAGAAAATTTAAATATCTACTGGTAACAACTGGAACCTGCTTGAAGAATAAAATAGTCTGCATATTTTAAATTGTGAGCTATAGAGGATGCTGCACTTAAAAGGCCACAGTGATTACCGAGGAAAGCAAATACAGCCACGTGTCTGTTTCTCCCCATCATTCATTTTAACAGTGAAAGGCATGCCAGCACTTCCTTAGTGAGGCACTGAGCCCGGCGGAGGTCTGTAACCAAGAGAAGGAGGAGGGAATAAGAGAGAATGACCGGATGCCTAAAGCACTGTCAAAAGGAATACAGGCATCTAAAGTGATCACTATGACAGGACAAATCACCCTAGAAAATGCTTATCACAATGTGGAGCTTGTATGGGGGGAGAAATGGAGTTTTGGCTTGAAGCCCCAAGGAATTCTCAGACAGAAGGGAGATAGAATTAAAGGTGAGCCCAACACCGAGGCAAGAAAGTGCCGGGTAGTACGGGGGTGGGCAAGTGCCTGCATCAGCAAGAAGTGGGGGATTTGCTGGCAGTAGAGGCTGAGCGGTTGGTTGGGGTAGGATGTGAGGGCCCTTGAATGCCACGCTCAGGACAGCAGCTGCCTCTGCCATCGCGGACAAACACTTGGAGGCCGGCAGCTTGAGTAGTGCATCAGCACATTTGGTAGCTTGCCCGTGTAAACAGCACCCAAGCAAAGGGTCTCAGAGGAAAAAATAATGTGATCAGATACGTGCTTTAGAAGGACAACCCCCCGAACAGAGCACAGCATGGCGGAGCACAAAAGGCACAGAAAACTGTAACAGCTATAACAGTTCGGGGGCCCCCAGGGAAGCTTTCGAACCTCCATAGAGAGGAAATGTCAAAGCAGTCATTAAAAATCATCATCTTCAAAAAAATGCAATGTGACTTGGGAAAAGAACATGTATACAATATTAAAAGAAAAAAGCAGAATACTGAACTCTATTAGGATGTTTCCAATTTTTTTTTAATTATTCAAGATAAACATAAGAAAGAGGTTAGTAATAAATACACCATATGGAGTTCCACTTCCAGCATGACTGTGAGAAGCTCCAAGGACCCACTCCCCAGTGAAGCCAGCAAAGCTGGTGGAAAAAGGATTTTAAAAGTAAAGGTATCTAGGGGCACCTGGGTGGCTCACTGGGATGGCCTCTGCCTTCAGCTCAGGTCATGATCTCAGGGTCCTGGGATTGAGCCCCAAATCAGGCTCTCTGCTCGAGGGGGAGCCTGCTTCCCCCTCTCTCTCTCTGCCTGCCTGTCTGCTTGCTTGTGATCTCTCTTTCTCTGTCTAATAAGTAAATAAAATATGTTTTTAAAAAAAGTAAAGGTATCTAGAAATTGTCCTCAGGGCAGGTAGCAAATGAAGAAACCTTGATTCAAGAAAACTTCCTAAAACTGTGTATAAATATTATGGCATTTGAGCCACAAACTATTCTTTCCCTCATCACCAGAATCGCCAGATGGGCTTAGCAGAAGGTGTTCTACAGATGGACATGGCCAAGAAGATGGGGGCCCTTTTTCCTCTGCTCTCAATCAAGGCTTAGTGTATCTCACCAAGAGGGATAGGCCACCCGCATTTCTCATTTCCTTCAACCCCAAGTTAAAAGGGTTATATTCCTGCTAAGTGTAGCCAAGAGGTCATGACCTCCCTCCTCTGACAAAGCCTCTCCCCACAAAATGGAGGTTCCAGTGAAAGCATGGCAGACTGAGAATCCTGTGGGGCCCTAGCCACCCTCACTGCAGCTCACCTGTGGACCAGCTCTCACCCTGCTGAGAGGCAAACTGAAATGACCAGAGTCCACTGTCTCACCCGGTGCCCAGTGTGGTTCAGAGAGTTTGTCCAGGATGAGCAGGAGTCCATAAGAAAAGGGAGCTCCAGAAATCTCCACAAAGGGTGTGGGCAAGTTCAAGTGAAAGGACCTCAAGACAACAATAGTCTCTCTTAGTTAAGATTGACAAGCTGAGCCATTGACCAGCTCGTTCACCAGAGAGACCCAGGGAAAGAGGCCATTGGGAGCCCTCCTTGGGTTCAAACAGATGCTAAAGACTAGCCTAAAAATC
>NW_019154579.1:12956-14357 GCF_002288905.1 Enhydra lutris kenyoni | reverse complement strand
TGTAATTGGGTCAGACTGTTGAAGAGGTGATGCCCAGCACACTGGGGAAAACAGTAGAGAAATCACAAGGCAATTAACGGGACCAAATGGTTTTGAGTGGGAGGAGGAGTAATACCAAATGCAGCAGACAGCTTAACAGAGAGAAGATGGAGAGACAAAACTACACCAGCCCTGGGCAACTGTCTACATGTCCCCGCTGCACCATCTGAGGATACCTGCTGCTTCACACTGTGGAAGAAAGAGACTTCAGAAGAACAGCCAACCAAGTCACACAACAAGTAGACAAGTTAATAACAACAAGCCTGGAAACAGGGAGGGGAATCAGTACCCACAGTGGCTACAATATATTATCCAAAATGTCTAGTTTTCAACAGTAACAACAAAATATAAGAAGCACAAAGAAATAGGGATAGGAACACATATTTGGGCAAAAAAAAACAAAACAAAACAAAACAAAACAAAAAAAAAACAGGCAACAGAAATTGCCTTTGAGTAGGACCAGACGCCAGATTTAATACACAAAATTTAGGACCAGACGCCAGATTTAATACACAAAATTTTCAAAGTAGCCATGAAAAAATACATTCAAAAATGGATGTAGGCATGAGGGTATAGCTCAGTGGTAGAACATTTGACTGCAAAAATGGATGTAAATCATACTTAAGGAAGTAAATCACAGTATGAAGACCACATCTCACCAACAGAGAATGCCAATCCAGAGGCAAAAATTATTTAGAAAAAAAAATGAAAATTTTGGTGCTGAAAAGTACCATAAATAAAATTCTAAATTCATTGGTTGGGCTCAACAGTAGATTTGAACTGGTAGAAGAAATAATCAGAAATCTTGAAGATAGATAGATAGAGATTCTATAATCTGAGAAATAGAGCAGAAATTTAATGCAGAAAAATGAACAGCACCTCAGAGAAACTTGGGACACCATTAAGTACACCAACATGACCTGAGATGAAACGAGACTCAGCCTCTCTACTGACGGTGTCACCAGGGCAGCCCAGCCATCTGGGATTTCTGTCCACAGTCTCCATCGGGCTTATCCCATGACTGCTGCTTCAGTGCTGCAGCTGCACTCCGTTTTTCCATGGAAGCTATCAGTTTGAGGTGCCCCGATCTGCACCTCCACAAGTCATTGCATTTAGGCTCTGCGGGTCTCACTGGGTGTTGTTTTTACTGCCTTTATTACACAGATGGTTGCCTCATGAAATAGTTTCAGATATTATTCTCACAAGCTCTTCTAAGTGTTGACATAAATCCTCTCAAGTATTATTGTGTATGTTCCAATGTTTCCACTGGAAACAGAGAGTATAATCTCAAGAGCATAAGAGAAAATCAGGCAGACGCACACACATCAGTAATTTTTTTGCTCTGAGTTCTGCCTCCCAAGA
>NW_019154579.1:11666-12862 GCF_002288905.1 Enhydra lutris kenyoni | reverse complement strand
CACATCTGATAGCTTGCCCGTGTAAACAGCACCCAAGCAAAGGGTCTTGGAGGAAAAAATAATGTGATCAGATACGTGCTTTAAAAGGACAACCCCCTGAACAAAGCATAGCATGGTGGAGCACAGAAGGCACAGAAAACTGTAGCAGCTATAACAGTTCAGGGGGCCCCAGGGAAGTTTTGGAACTTCCATAGAGAAGAAATGTCAAGGCAGTCATTAAAAATCATAATCTTCAAAAAAATGTAATGTGAGTTGGGAAAAGAACATGTATACAACATTAAAAGAAAAAAGCAGAACACTGAACTATATTAGGATGTTTCCAATTTTATTTTTTTAATTACTCAAGATAAACATAAGAAAGAGGTTAATAATAAATACACCATACAGAGTTCCACTTCCAGGATGACTGTGAGAAGCTCCAAGGACCCACTCCCCAGTGAAGCCAGCAAAGCTGGTGGAAAAGTGTTTTTAAAAGTAAAGATATCTAGAAATTGTCTTCAGGGTGGTAGCAAATGAAGAAACCTTGATTCAAGAAAACTTTCTAAAACTGTGTATGAATATTATGGCATTTGAGCCGCAAACTATTCTTTCCCTCATCACCAGAATCACCAGATGGGCTTAGCAGAAGGTCTTCTGTAGATGGGCATGGCCAAGAAGATGGGGCCTCTGCTCTCAATCAAGGCTTAGTGTATCTCATCAAGAGGGATAGGCCACCCGCATTTCTCATTTCCTTCAACCCCAAGTTAAAAGGGTTATATCCCTGCTAAGTGTAGCCAAGAGCCCATGACCTCCCTCCTCTGACACAGCCTCTTTCCACAAAATGGAGGCTCCAGTGAAAGCATGGCAGACTGAGAATCCTGGGGCCCTAGCCACCCTCACTACAGCTCACCTGGGGACCAGCTTTCACGCTTCTGAGAGGCAAGCTGAAATGACCAGAGTGTACTGTCTCACCTGGTGCCCAGTGTGGTTCAGAGAGTTTGTCCAGGGTGAGCAGAAGTCCATAAGAAAAGCGAGCTCCAGAATTCTCCACAAAGGGTGTGGGCAATTCAAGTGAAAGGAGCTCAAGACAACAGTCTCTCTTAGTTAAGATGGACAAGCTGAGCCATTGACCAGCTCGTTCACCAGAGACCCAGGGAAAGAGGCCATTGAGAGCCCTCCTTGGGTTCAAACAGATGCTAAAGACTAGCCTAAAAATC
>NW_019154579.1:8258-11652 GCF_002288905.1 Enhydra lutris kenyoni | reverse complement strand
TGTAATTGGGTCAGACTGTTGAAGAGGTGATGCCCAGCACACTGGGGGAAAACAGTAGAGAAATCACAAGGTAATTAACAAGACCATGGGTATGGTGGGTATGGGTATGAGTGGGCAGAGGAGTAATATGAAAATGCAGCAGACAGCCTAACAGAGAGATGATGGAGAGACAAAACTATACCATCCCAGGGCGACTGTCTCCATGTTCCAGCTGCACCATCTGAGGATACCTGTTGCTTTACACTGTGGAAGAAAGAGACTTCAGAAGAACAGCCAACCAAGTCACACAACAAATAGACAAGTTAATCACAATAAGCCTGGAAACAGGGAGGGGAATCAGTACCCACAGTTGCTACAATATGTTATCCAAAATGTCCAGTTTTCAACAGTAACAACAAATATAAGAAGTGCAAAGAAATAGGGATAGGAACACATATTTGGGCAAAAAAAACAGGCAACAGAAATTACCTTTGAATAGGACCAAACACCAAATTTAATACACAAAATTTTCAAAATAGCCATGAAAAAATACATTCAAAAATGAATATAAATCATACTTAAAGAAGGAAGTCACAGTATGAAGACCACATCTCACCAATAGAGAATGCCAATCCAGAGGCAAAAATTATTTAGAAAAAAATGAAAATTCTGGTGTTGAAAAGTACCATAAATAAAATTATAAATTTATTGGTTGGGCTCAGCAGTAGATTTGAACTAGTAGAAGAAATAATCAGAAATCTTGAAGATAGATAGGGATTCTATAATCTGAGAAATAGAGCAGAAATTGAATGCAGAAAAATGAACAGCACCTCAGAGAAATTTGGGACACCATTAAGTACACCAACATGACCTGAGCTGAAACAAGAGTCAGACTCTCAACTGAAGGTGTCACCCGGGCAGCCCAGCATCTGTGATTTCTGTCCACAGTCCCTCTTGGGCTTATCCCATGACTGTTGCTTCAGTGCTGCAGCTGCACTCCATTTTTCCATGGAAGCTATCGGTGTGAGGTGCCCCAATTGGCACCTCCACGAGTCCTTGTGTTTAGGCTCTGGGGGTCTCACTGGGTGTTGTTGTTACTGCCTTTATTACACAGATGGCTGCCTCATGAAATAGTTTCAGATATTATTCTTGCAAGCTCTTCTACGTGTTGACATAAATCCTCTCAAGTATTGTTGCATATGTTCCAATGTTCCCACTGGAAACAGAGAGTATAATCTCAAGAGCATAAGAGAAAATCAGGCAGACACACAAACATCAGTAATTTTTTTGCTCTGAGTTCTGCCTCCCAAGACGTGTGGTCCTTTTTAGGGATTCCAACACAAGCTTGTGGATCAGATTCAAGAGATTGGAAAACCTGGTGAATTTTGTGTGTAATTGTAGGTGAGTGTTTGCGGATAAGTGAAGTTCACTTTTATGTGCTACATTCTGTGACTTTCATCTGATCTCAAAAAGATTCATAACCTGGAAAGACCGAGAATTGTAGCTCTATAATGACCCCAACTCTTAGTTATTTCTTTTCTTAGGCTCAAATTGCTTTAATAATTCCTGAAGATACACAAAATGGCAGAATGAAAAGTGTTGAAAATTTCTCAGAGATTCAAGAGTAGGGGTCAATTAAATATAAAATAATCCACTAAAATGATCCAATATATAGGCTATATTCAAATAATTAAGAATTCAAGAAATTTATTTCACTAGGATCAATTAGGAATATATAAATTAAAAAGCGGAACACAGTTTCTTTCTAAAATCTTCTTTTATATTAGAGAAAATCTTAGTTAAAGGGCATTGGTCAGGGCCAGTCTCTACAAAGTTGGAAAGAAGGTGCCAGGTGAAATAGGATGGCTTCAAGAAAGGCTGTATGAAATAAGATCTAAAAGCCCTCTGGTGCTAAGAAGGTTCATGCTAGAGGAGGGGAGGCATTCAGCACATGGGACAGGAAAAGACTGGGAAAAGGATCGCATTCTCTTAGTCTGTCTGGGCTGCTATAACAGAATGCCACGGGTTAGGTGGTTTATAAACAACAGAAATTTATTTTCCTAATTCTAGAGGCCAGGAAGCCTAAGATGAAGGTGCAGATTCTGTGTCTGGTAAGATCCTACTTCCTGGTTCAGAGGGTCATCTTGTGGTTGTCCTCCCATGGCAAAAAGGGTGACGGCATTCTCTCTCAGGTCTCTTATAAGGACACTAATCCCATGCATGAGGGCTCCATCCTCATGATCAAATCACTTCTGAGAGGGCCCACCGCTCAATACCATTGCATTGGGGATTAGGTTTCAACATATGAATTCTGGGGAGACACAAATGTTCGGTCTATCACACTTGCCAAGGAGAAGAAAAGGATTTTGTGCAAGGAGAGAGTTAATATTCCCAATTTTCTCTGCATGTCTAGGACTAATCTTGGTCTCTATGACAATTCTTTAGGTTCCTCATCTTTTGCCTCAGCTTGATCAACTTCTATTTATAAACACATCAAGTTATTTAGAAAGAGAGAATGGTTGAATTTCTTATTTAAAAGAGTCTTAGAGGGGTGCCTGGGTGGCTCAGTAATATAAGCCTCTGCCTTTGTCTCGGGTTATGATCCCAGGGTCCTGGGCTCGAGCCCCATGTCAGACTCTCTGCTCAGTGGGGAACCTGCTTCCCTCTCTCTCTCTCTGCCTGCCTCTCTGCCTACTTCTGCCTACTTGTGATTTCTCTCTCTGTCAAATAAATAAATAAATAATCTTAAAAAAATAAAAATTAAAAAGTAAAAGAGTCTTAGAAAACAGTTTGACTATCTTGTAGTTTTATGGAAGGAATCCAATTTTCTTTGTTGGGTGTTCCAATACTAAGCATAAAGCTTTTTCCACAGACACTTTAAGGACCTAAGAGCACTCAGGTAATAAAAAACTTTCTACCTTGGGAGCTACAGAAGGCTGTAGGTGTGGTCTTTGTTCTTTGGTGGTAACTACGACCAAATCTTCAGAAGCACAACTCCATTATCTATAGCCACATGAATACTTTAATATCTTCCCTAAAATAGTTCAGAACTGGTACTTTGTGGGCAGTGAGTGATTGTCATTGTGTTTTATGACATTTCCTCTCTTGATTTGCTCATTATGAACTTGGTTTTATTTTTGGTCTTTGCAGATGTCTTACTTCTCTCTTTTCTCTGATCATTTGTCCTGAATGTAGGCCATTCTATTTTTCTCTTTGTACATCTGCCACCTGTGATTCTTCCTTTTCTCATTTCCAAGTCTCATTTCCCTAGTCAGTGTGTCTCCTGCCTTGATCATGAGATCTGTTATTCTCAAGAGACTTTAGGCATCTTCTCTTTTGTTCTGTCTGAAGGTTGGAAGAGGCTCTTGGTTGTTGTTTTTAGGTGTGTGTGTGTGTGTGTGTGTGTGTGTGTGTG
>NW_019154579.1:0-7333 GCF_002288905.1 Enhydra lutris kenyoni | reverse complement strand
CAGTGCAGAGCCTCTCACCTCTCCTGATTGATTATGGTGACAACACCTGCAACCTGGACTGTCACTCTGGGGACTGCAGAAGCCATGACAAGTCAATTTCCTCAGCAAGCAGAACCAGTGCCCATTAACTGGGCCCCACGTAACACCCTTTATAGAGAAAAATAGCTTATTAGATCCTGGCATGCTGCTCCTATCATCTTCCATGAGGAGCCAAACACATTCTTCAGTATCAATAGTGTGTGTGTTTTTTTTAACCTCACCCACACACCTCTCTCCAGAAAGGACCCTCTTCCCTCTTATAGCTCTGGCTCCATCCCTACCTCTCAAAATCATCTTCTTTGAAGTCCATGGTATTCACCTACACTTTCCTTTCTCCTTTAATCTGTGCTGGCTTTCTTAGATCAAATGCCAAAAGGTTTTGTGGTGTTTCTTAACTAGCTGCTCCACATTCCCCCTGCCCTGTGCCCTGCTCTGCTCCTGAGGGATCAGACTATCCACCCTGACTGCCTGCCAAACATGCCATAAATCATCCTGCAACTGTTGGACACTTGGGGCCACTTACCATATTTCACTATTATAAATAATGCTTAAAGTTTGGATCTCTCTATGGTTGTTTCCTTAGGTATGTTCCTAACAAAGAAAGTATTATGCAACTGGAAGGCTTAATTGATACTGAATTTTCTCTCAAAGAGTACTAAAGTACATGTTTATTGACATTCTTAACAATATGAATGACCTTGCCCAAGTTATTTAATAAAATAGAAAGATAATATATAATATAGTGATATAACCAATGTTATATAATGCAAAAATATAAGGGATCTTATTCATTCATTTATTGCCTGACCTTTATTTTTCAGACTTTTCTGTAATAAACATAACTAAGAGGAGACCTATTTTGTAAATTACATTTAGACACATAGCAAACAACCTATATGTTTAAAATTTAATATCATATGTACACTTCACAAGAACACTAAATGTTTGCATCACAGGCAAGAAAAACAGTGAATTTCACATTACTGAATGGGATTCAGAGCATTATGAACTCTCTTTGCATTGAGAGAGATAAGTTTTATGACCTGATTTTCTTTTGTGGTGCTTAAGAAAAGTCCATAAAGATTCTCCTTCCTGAAGATTTACTCTTTTGGGGTCATGAAGTTACCTTCTGTGTAATTTCAGAATTCTCTTGATAAACTATGTTTACTGCATGCATCATCCAACAGATGTGCTGGTACTTAGAAGCTGGCAATGAATATGGATCCTGTGGATTTAAATTCTTAAGTTTTTAAATATGGGATTTTTAGTTTATGTTTACCTTCCAGCACAGAGGTATATACCAGATGTTTACCATAATTCCATTTTATTTTACTTTCTCTAATCTCTACCAATACTTTAACACAAAATTGCATCCAAGTAATTTGGAAATATTTTAATCATATTAGACCTATGTGTTAAGAAAAATCTAAGTCATAAAAAACAAAAGTGTTGGAGCACCTGGGTGACCCAGTCGTTATGCATCTACCTTCATGTCATGATCCCAGGGTCCAGGGATGGAGCCCTGCATCGGGCTCCCTGCTCAGCAGGAAGCCTGCTTCCCCCCTCCCACTTCCCTCCTTGTGTTCCCTCTCTCGCTGTCTCTCTCTGTCAAATAAATAAATAAAATCTTTAAGCAACAAAAAAAGTGTTCCCTAAGATATTTGTAATGAATGCATAAGCATAAATATGACAAATCTAAAGGCTTTGTTATCAAACAGGTCATAATACAATCAGTTAAGTTCTTGGACAATTCCTGGAAGACATTCCATCATAAATTATTTTTCAGATTTACTAGTGAGGGACATCTGGGTCTCTCAGTCAGTTGAACATCTGCCTTCAGCTCAGGTTATGATCTCAGTGTCCTGGGATAGAGCCCCACATTGGGCTCCCTGCTTGTGCTTTCTCTCTCTTTCTCTCTCTCTCACTCATTTTCTCTTTCACAAATAAATAAAAATCTTTTTTTTAATTATTAGTGACTTCCCACTTTACCCAAAACTTTAATGTTTAATAGTAAATTGTTCATCCTTTCTTCTTCCCTCTTAAGCCACCATATTATCTTAGACTAACTTTCTTCCAAAATTTCTGAGTAAATGTAAAAAGTAAAAGCTTTTGCCAGAGGTAAGACTTATTTTTTTAATAATTTATTTAATAACATAAAACAAAGGATTTGTAGTAAATTATTCTGGTGGTAAATTATTAAGTCTTGTTACCAGACTCTCTCTTTTCTAATAATAGGAATATATTAATGTTCCTACACAATGGATTAAGTAAACTTGCATCAAAACAATGTTAAAAATCTAGTTTTAAAGTGGTGGAGTAATAGAAAAAAATCCTCAAAAGTCTGTATTTTTTATTTTAATTTTTATTTTTTAAAACAGACACATAGACCAGTGGAACAGAGTAGAGAGCCCAGATATGGACCCTCAACTCTATAGTCAAATAATCTTTGACAAAGCAGGAAAAAAGATACAGTGGAAAAAAGACAGTGTCTTCAATAAATGGTGCTGAGAAAATTAGACAGCTATGTGTAGAAGAATGAAACTCGACCATTCTCTTACACCACACACATGGATAAACTCAAAATGGATAAAAGACCTCAATATGAGGCAGGAATCCATCGGATTCCTAGAGGATAACATAGGCAGTAACCTCTTCAACATTGGCCACAGAAACTTTGTTCAAGATATGTCTCCAAAGGCAAAGGAAACAAAAGTGAAAATGAATTTTTGGGACTTCATCAAGATCAAAAGCTTCTGTACAGCAAAGGAAATAGTCAACAAAACAAAGAGGCAATCCACGGAATGGGAGAAGATATTCACAAATGACACTACAGACAAAGGGCTGATATCGAGGATCCATAATGCTGAGTTTGAGGATCTCAAACTCAACACACACAAAACAGATAATCATGTCAAAAAATGGGCAGAAGACATGAAGAGACACTTCTCCAATGAAGACATACAAATGGCTAACAGATACGTGAAAAAAATGTTCATCATCATTGGCCATCAGGGACATTCATGTCAAAACCACATTGAGATACCACCTTACACAAGTTAGAATGGCCAAAATTAACAAGACAGTAAACAACGTGTGTTGGAGAGGATGTGGAGAAAGGGGAACACTCTTACACTGTTGGTGGGAATGCAAGTTGGTGCAGCCACTTTGGAAAACAGTGTGGATGTTCCTCAAAAATTTAAAAATAGAGCTACCCTATAACCCTGCAATTGCACTATTGGGTATTTACCCCAAAGATGCAGATGCAGTGAACAGTAGGGCCATCTGTACCCCAATGTTCATAGCAGCAATGGGCACAGTCACCAAACAGTGGAAAGAACAAAGATGCCCTTCAACAGACAAATGGATAAGGAAGATGTGGTCCATATATACAATGGATTATTATTCCTCCATCAGAAAGGATGAATACCCAACTTTTGTATCAACATGGATGGGACTGGAGGAGATTATGCTGAGTGAAATAAGTCAAGCACAGAGAGTCAATTATCATATGGTTTCGCTTATTTGTGGAGCATAAGGAATAACACAGAGGACATGGGGAGAACGAGTGAGAAGGGAGTTGGGGGAAATTGGAGGGGTAGATGAACCATGAGAGACTGTGGACTCTGAAAAATAATCTGAGGACTTTGGAGGGGTGAGGGGTAGGAGGTTGGGTGAGTCTAGTGGTGGGTATTATGGAGTGCACGTATTGCATGGAGCACCGGGTGTGGTGCATAAACAATTAATTCTGGAACACTTAAAAGAAATTTAAAAAAAGAAAAAAAAAGAAAGAAAAGAAAAAGTCTGTATTTTTAAATGTAAAAATTTTAATCTAAGTAATAGTTGTTTATAAAAAATAATTCTGGAAGGCATAGAGGCTTGTTGTAAATAATAAATTTTCAGATTAATAATATATCTGAATATTTTCTAATATCTAAAGTAATAATATTCTACATTAAAAGCTTCCTTGGGCTAAAATATTTCCTGGACCTACCTGATGTGCTCTTAGCATTTTAAGAGAGAAATCATAGGTTGTTGAGCTATCATTGGGGAAATAATGACAGAGAAAATGTTTGAGTTTTCTCTTTTTCCTGGATCTTTTGATTACTGGATTTGCCATAATAAGTTAGCAGCATTGTTGGGTATACATTTGCACATGCTAATGTTATTGAGATAGGCTTAGTTTCAATTGTGGTAACTTTTTTCTCTGATGAATAAAAAGGAGGAGATTTTAAATAAATAAATACATAAAGTGATAGAGTAAGATGACTCTGCCTCTTCTCCCACAAATGCATTCCATATAAGAGAGAATAGGACCTAGAAGATATTGTACTGGATGAAACAAGCCAGACAGATAAAAACAAATGGCAGACAAATAGGAAGACAAATATGATTTCTCTATATGTGGGATCCAAAAAAACTTAAAAAATGAATGAAAGCAGAATCAATCCTATAAATACAGAGAACAAACCGATATTTGCCACAGGGAAGGGGGTAGGAGGATGAGCAAAATGGGTGAAGGTTTCCAGTTATGGAATGAATAAGTCATGAGAATGAAAGGTAAAGCATCAGTAATACAGTCAATGATATTGTAATAGCGTCATACGGTGACAGGTGGTAGCTACACTTGCAATAAGCATAATACAGTGTAAGCATAACGTCACACCTATATGTTGAATCTCTATGTTGTGCATTTGACACTAATGTACTGTTGTGTCTCAACTATACTACAATTTTTTAGAAAGGGAATAAGAAGCAGAAATACATATCTATCTTCAAAAAATAGAACCATCTCAACGGAAGCACAAAACATGAGGATTAGCTAGCACACATGGTGAAAATCAAACAAGAGAATGAAAAGAACATTCACCTCAAAGACATAGAGTTAGAAAGCTATTGTTCCATTCTTAAAAGACGAAACTCTATATCAGTGAATTTTCTTGGCCACATCAGAAATGGTATTTTCACAGCAAGCAACCAACTCAAAAACTGGAAAAGACAAATGCCTGAAGGAGAAACAGGACTCACTTAGTCTTCTCTGAGACATATAATGCAGAACTCCATATAATCCAGAGGAAAGGCCTCAAAATTGTAAGTCTCAAATGTTAGTAGGTACACACTGGAAATGAAGGAACAAAGTGGGGAAAGTAAAAGATGCTTTACCCATGTGGAAGGATGAAGAATATTTGTGAAGACTGTGACTACTGCTAAGGACTGAGGTCTGAAGCAGCAAGAGATGCAAAAAGACCACCTCTCCAGGAAGTATAACACAGGAAGGACCCACAGTCAAGCACAGAGACAAAAACAAGGTCATTCAAGGCATTTTTTTCTGGTGTGAGTAAGAACAACAACCATCAACTTCAAGCTGAAGTGAGAAGACACTGGATGGTAACTCAAGGCCATACAAATAAATAGCTCTGGTAATGGTAAATACGTAAGCCAATATAAAAGTTAGCAGTATTGTATTTTTATTTTTTTTTTAATTTTATTTTTTATAAACATATAATATATTTTTATCCCCAGGGGTACAGGTTTGTGAATCGCCAGGTTTATACACTTCACAGCACTCACTATAGCACATACCCTCCCCAATGTCCATAATCCCACCCCCCCTCCCAACCCCCCTCCCCCCATCAACCCTCAGTTTGTTTGTGAGATTAANCCCAACCCCCCTCCCCCCATCAACCCTCAGTTTGTTTGTGAGATTAAGAGTCACTTATGGTTTGTCTCCCTCCCATTCCATCTTGTTTCATCTCCCTGATATGAGGGAGAGGAGATGCAGCAGTATTGTATTTTTAGTTTACAATTTTAGTTTACAACTTTAGTTTATAATTCCTCATTTTAATTCCTACATATTTAAAAGACAAATGCATAAAACAATGATTATAAATCTATCTAAATCAGTGTACAATGTATAAAAATGTAATTTTAGACAACAACAACATAAAGGAGAAGACAGCTATACAGGATCAGCAATTTTTTAACCCGGTGAAACTAAACTGGCATCAATTCAAATTAGATCATTTCATGTCTATAGTGTTAATTGTAATTCCAGTGGTAACCACTAAAAATAGATAGAAGATGAAATGAGAAGGAAATCAATATGATACACTACAAAAAGAAAAATCAATTAAATCCCCAAAAAACAGCAGTCATAGAAAATGAGGTACAGAATAGGAAAAAGACATAGAGAAAGTAAATAACAAAATGACAGGAGTAAGTCCTTTATTAATATAAATATAAATGGATTAAATTCACTAATCAAATTTAAGGATTGGCTCAGTGTATTTTTTAATTATTAAATATGCACTTCTTACAATAGATTGACTTGATATTAAAATATACAAATATATTGCAAGTGAAAGTATGGAAAATATACTTCATGCAAATAGTCACCATAAGCAGGAATTAATGAAATACATGATGGAAAACAGAAAGGATTAATGAAACCAGAACTTGACTTTTGGAAGGATCAACAAAATTGACAAACCTTTTAGCTAGACTAAGAAAAAGAGATAAAATTCAAATAACTAAAATGAGAAATAAAAATGGGGTCATTACATCTGAACTTACAAAAATAAAATATGATTATAAGAGAATACTATGAACAACTGTACACCAACATATTGGACGACTTAGATGAAATAGAAAAATTGCTAGAAACACACACTACCAAGACTGACTAAAGAAGAAATAGAAAATCAGAATAAATATGTAACATGCAGAGACTGATCAGTAATCAAGTGCTGATACATGCTACAATGTGAATGAACCTTGAAATCAAGCTAAGTGAAAGAAATGAGTCACAAAAGTTACATATTGTGTATTTCCATTTATGCAAAATATCCAGAATAAGTAAAGAGAGACACAGAAAACATAATGATAGACTTTAGGCCCTGAGGAGGCGGGAGATGGGAGAATGCTTAATAGGTATGAGATTGCTTTTTCGGGTGATAGAAATGTTTTTGAACTAGACAGAGATATTAGTTGTACAACATTGTGAATGAACTATATTCCTCTGAATTTTTCGCTTTAAAATCATTTTACATTATATGAATTAATTTATTATCCATTAAAAAATACATAAGCAAAACTCATAAACTCAAAGAAAAGGTGTAAAACCATAGTTTTAGGTAAAGATTTAAGTATTCCTCACTCAGGAATTCATAGAAAAAAAGTCAGAAAATCAAATATGATACAGGTGAACTGAACAGCACTAGACCAGCTTGAACAATGGATGCTCATGGAATGTTCCCTCTAAGAATAGAACACAAGTTATCTCAAATGCACATGAAAG
>NW_019154578.1:0-16670 GCF_002288905.1 Enhydra lutris kenyoni | reverse complement strand
CGAAGAGGTTACTGCCTATGTTCTCCTCTAGGATTCTGATGGATTCCTGTCTCACGTTGAGGTCTTTTATCCATTTTGAGTTTATCTTTGTGTATGGTGTAAGAGAATGGTCAAGTTTCATTCTTCTACATATAGCTGTCCACTTTTCCCAGCACCATTTATTGAAGAAACTGTCTTTTTTCCACTGTATATTTTTTCCTTCTTTGTTGAAGATTATTTGACCATAGAGTTGAGGGTCCATATTTGGGCTCTCTACTCTGTTCCACTGGTCTATGTGTCTGTTTTTATGCCAGTACCATGCTGTCTTGGTGATCACAGCTTTCTAGTAAAGCTTGAAATCAGGTAACGTGATGCTGCCAGTTTTATTTCTGTTTTTCAACATTTCCTTAGTCATTTGGGGTCTCTTCTGATTTCATACAAATTTTAGGATTATTTGCTCCATCTCTTTGAAAAATACCAGTGGAATTTTGATCAGAATGGCATTAAAGGTATAGATTGCTCTAGGCAGTATAGACAGTTTAACAATGTTTATTCTTCCAATCTGAGAGCATGGAATGGTCTTCCATCTTTTTGTGTCTTCTTCAATTTCTTTCATGAGTATTCTGTAGTTCCTCAAGTACAGATCCTTTACCTCTTTGGTTAGGTTTATTCCCAGGTATCTTATGGTTCTTGGTGCTATAGTAAATGGAATCGATTCTCTAATTTCCCTTTCTACCATAGCTTCTAAACTACCTATCCCATCCCTAAAATTCTACTGTTCTACAATGCTGCCTTTATATTCTGACTTTTGGTCCACTTGCAACTACTTTGACAGCTTATTGCCTATGACAGTAACTCCGACGATTCATTTATGCCACAACCATATGCTAGATCTTTTACCCTTGGGATATAACAGTCTCTGTCCATAAGAAATTCATAAAGAATGAAAAAGAAAGAGGCATAAAGGTACGGTAAAGCATTGAAAAGTATGGACTGTGTATTCCAAGTATGGACTGTGGTATTAGAATAAGTCTCCAAGAAAAGATAAGTTAAATTGAGTCCTAAAAATTGAACGAAATTTCCCCCAAAAAAAGTGGTAGGGGAGGATGTAGCTCTGAAGAAAAAAGTGCTGAAGGAGGAAGGGGGAAATTCCTTGCAGAGGAAAGTACCAACTTATGGAGGTAAGAGGGAGCCTGGTACTCTTCATGAACTGTTAATAGTTGGGAATAGTTGTAGTATATAGTCCAAATGAGAGACGGATAGGAGAGGAGACTGGAGAGGGAGGCAACACAAGACTGAAGATGGCCTTGCAAACCATTATAAGAATTGGGACTTTAGGGGTACCTGGGTGGCTCAGTCAGTTAAGCGTCCAACTCTTCATTTTGGTTAAGGTCATGATCTCAGAGATGTGGAATCAAGCCCTGCATCAGGCTCTGCACTCAGTGGGGAGTCTGCTTCAGGATTCTCTTTCTCCATCTGTGTCTCCCCCTGCTCTCTCTCTAAATTAAATAAAGTTTGAAAAGAAAAAAAAAATGGATTTTACCCTGAGGTCAGGGAAGAGGTATAAAGGTTTTAGGCAGCATTGATAACTTTTGAACCTTAGAAAGATCTTGCCAGGTATTAAATGGGGAGTGGGTTGAGACGGATCAAACCGGAGTTAGATAAACTGGTTGAAATTTTAACACAGTGATCCAGACAGAAAGCAATGGCCTAAAGTGAATAAGTATGCCATACAGTTAGAAAGGAGAGACGGATTGGCAAGATGTTTGGAAAATTACATTAACATAAACTGGTGATTGAATGTAGGGATCCGAGATGGGAAGGAATTAATGACAATTCTGGGTTTGGGGACTTGGGAAAATGGGTAAATGCTGGTACCATTAATCAAGAAAAAAATACTGGAAGGATTTCTGGAGAAGATGGCAGAGTAGGAGGACCCTAAAATCACCTCATTCCACAGATACAACTAGATAACACTCACATCAGTGCAAATAACCCAGAAAATGCCTTCAAGACTGGCAGAACAAACTCCACAACTAAATGTAGAGGAGAGGCCCCATCAAAGAGGGTAGGGAGAGAGGGTAGGGAGAGAGAGGGTAGGTAGAGAGAGAAGTAGCGGGGAACTAAATCCCATAGATCTGGGTGTGAGAGGAAGGATGCTGTAGAGTAAGGTAAGAAACAGACTTTAATACCAGGGAACCTGCACAAAAAAGGCAAATCCCCATAGTGATTGACTTTGAAAATCAGAGGGCTCGAATATCATGAGATCTTACAACCAGCAAGCAGGACTTAAGACCTAGGACTTTAAAAGTCAAGGGTTCTGCTAGGGCATTAAGAAGCTAAGTCTCCACCCTTAAAAGATAGCACAACAAATACTCCATGGAGATACAACATAGGTGCAGGAGTTTGAAAAACACGTGGAGCATATGGAAGGGAGAATCAGTTACTAATATCAGAGTTCCATGAAGGACTTCTCTGGGAACCAAGGCTCTGTCAGGTGCTATTCCCTTCCACTACCTACCAACATAATCACAAGGCCATCTGCAAGAACCAAGCAGCACCTGAATTCACTACCTAATTTGATGACACCATACCCTGCTCTTCCCAGCACAGTAGTTCTGGTCCCAACACTGCCAGTCCACTCCCCCAGTAGACGGCACAAAATTTGCCAACCCTGTATCAACCCACCTCCTTTGGAAGACTCATACACCTTGTTAAAACTACACCCCCTGAGTGTACACACAATCTTCACTGAGCAGCCCAGCTGGCCAGATCTCCACAGTGACAGTGCATTCCCTGTGGAAAAGAAACAGTGTGCACAGCTTGCAGTACTGCAACCCTACCCTTGCACCCTTTACAGAGTGACCCAAGCCAGCAGGTCACTGCATTGGCTATTCATCACCTGTAAAAAAGGACCAACACATTGTTAAAACTGCAAGCCCCATATACTACTTTCAAGAGCAAGATACCTGGTTGACTTTCCTAATACACAAACACAAAGAGTGTTAGACAAAATGATAAAACAGGAATATGGCCCAAATGAAAGAACTGGACAAAATTACAGCAACAGACCTAATCAAAATGGAGATAAGTAATATCCCTGACAGAGAATTAAAAATATTGATTATAAAGATATTATTGGGCTCAAGAAAAGAGTGGAGGACATCTGGAAAACCACTAACAAAGAGAAAAAAAAGCAATCACAGGTGAAGAACACAATAAATAAAATTATAAAAATACCAAATGGAATAAAGAGCAGGCTAGAGAAAGCAGATGAATGAATTAGCAACATGGAGAAGAAAGTATTGGAAAGTAATCAAGTTGAGGAAATAAAAGAAAAAAATTATGAAAAATGAGAATAGACTTAGGGAACTCAGTGACTCCATCAAGTGTAATAACATGACATTACAGGGATTCCAGAAAAGAGAGAGAGAGAGAGAAGTGCAGAAAATTTATTTAAAGAAATAATAGCTGAAAACTTTCTGAATCTGAAGAAGGAAACACATATCCAGATCCAGGAGGCACAGAGATCATCCAACAAAATCAACCCAAAGAGGTCCACACCAAGAAACAAAGCCATTAAAATGACAAAAAGTAGTGATAAGAAAGAATTTTAGAAGCAGCAAAGAATACAGTTACATACAAGGGAAATCCCATAAAGCTATAAGCTGATTTTTCAACAGAAACACTGCAAGCCAGAGGGAGTGGCATGATATATTTAAAATGCTGAAAGGGAAAACTCTGTAGCCAAGAATACTCTACCCACCAAGGCCATCATTCCAAATAGAAAGAGAAATAAAATGTTTTCCAGACAAACAAAAGCTAAGGGAATTCACTGCCACTAAAGCAGCCCTACAAGAAATCATAATGGGGACTCTGAATGGACCATAAGTGACAGCATAAAACACTGGAAGCAAAAAGTAGTAAAATCAGTCAAGGGATTCACAAAATAAAAGAATGTAAAATATGACACCATATACATAAAAAGTAGGGATGGTGGGAGGAGTAAAGAATGAGTTCAAACTTAAGCAACCATCAACCTCATATATGTATATGTACAAGATATTATGTACTAACTTGATTATAACCACAAATCAAAAACCAGTAATAGATATTCAAAGAATAAAAAGAAAGGAATCCAAGTATATCACTAAAGAAAGCCAAAAAGCCATGAAAGAGCAAAAAAAGAAAGGATCAGAGGGAAATTACAAAAAAAAAAAAAAAAACAAAAAAAAAGAAAAAAAAGAAAGGATCAGAGGGAAATTAAAAAAAAAAAAACAAAACATAAAAAACAAGCAACAAAATGGCAATTGATATATACCTATCAGAAAGTAAGTTCAATGTAAATGGACTAAATGCTCCAATTAAAATATACAGAGTGACAGAGTGGACAAAAATAGAAGACCCATCTATATGCTGCCTACAAGACACTCATTTTGGACCAAAAGGAACCTGAACATTGAAAGTGAGGAGATGGAAAAACATCTATTATGCAAATGGATATCAAAAGAAAGTCAGGATACCAATACTTACATGGGACAATAGACAATTTAAAATAAATACTGTAACAAGAGATAAAAGGCACAATAAAAGGCACAATCCAACAAGAAGATATAACAATTGTAAATATATATGCACCCAACATAGGAGCACCCAAATACATACAACAGTTAATAATAAACAGAAAGAAATTAATCTATGGTAACACAGTAATAGTAGGGGACTTTAACACTCCACTTATATCAATGGATAGATCATCCAGACAGAAAATCAACAAGGAAAGAGTGGCTTTGAATGATACACTGGACCAGATGGAGTTAATAGATATATTCGGAACATTCTATTCTAAAACAGCCGAATATACATTCTTTTCAAGTGTTTATGGAACGTTCTCCAAAATAGATGACATATTAGGCCACGAGACAAGTCTCAACAAATTCAAAAGATTAAACTCATACCATGCATCTTTTCTGACCATAATGCTATGAAAATGAAATCAATCATAAGAAAAAAAATCTGGAAAGAGCACAAATACATGCTGGTTAAGTAACATGCTTTTAAACAGTGAATGGGTCAACCAGGAAATCAAAGAAGAAATAAAAAATTATATGGAAACAATGTAAATGGAAATAGAGCAGTCAAAATCTTCAAGATATAGCAAAAGCAGTCTAAGAGGGAACTTTATAGCAACACAAGTCTACCTCAAGAAGCAAGAACAATCTCAAAGAAACAACCTAAACTTACACCTAAAGGATCTAGAAAAAGAACAAATAAAACTCAAACTCAACAGAAAGAAGGAAAAATAAATAATAAATATTAGAGCAGAAATAAATGATATAGAAAGTGAAAACCAATAAAACAGATCAGTGAAATCAGGAGCTCATTATTTGAAAAGATCAACAAAATTGATAAACCTCTCTAGCCAGACTCATCAACAAAAGAAAAAAAGATAGAGATAGGACTCAACTAACAAAATTGCAAATGAAGGAGGAGCAATAACAGCACAGAAATGCAAACAATTTTAAGAGTATATTATGAACAATTATATGCCAACAAATTGGACAGGCCAGAAGAAATGGATAAATTTCTAAAAACATATAACCTACCAAAACTGAATTTAAAAAAATAGAAAATTTGAACAGACCAATTACTAGCAATAAGATTGAATGAGTAATCAAACAACTCCCAACTAACAAAAGTCCAGGACCAGAAGGCTTCAGAGGTGACTTCTACCAAATATTTAAAGAAGAGTAATTACCTATTCTTCTCAAACTATTCCAAAAAATAGAAATGGAAGGAAAATTTCTAAATTCATTCTATGAAGCCAGCATTACCCTGATAACATAACCAGATAATTTAATATTTGTATGTGATGCCACAAAAAAGAGAACTACAGGCCAATATCTCTGATGAACATAGATGCAAAATCCTCACCAAAATAATAGCAAACCATATCCAAGAATACATTAGAAAAATCATTCACTACAATCAAGTAGGACTTATTCCAGGGATGCAAGAGTGTTTCAATATTTGCAAATCATTGCATCACATCAATAGAAGCAAAAAAAATTATTTGACAAAGTACAACATCCATTCATCATAAAAACCCTCAACAATGTAGATTTAGAGGAAACATACCCCAACATAAAAAAGGCCATATGCAAAAAATGCACAGCAACAATCATACTCAATGGGGGAAAATTGAGAGGTTTTCCCCGAAGGTCAGGAATAAACAAGGATGTCTAGCCTCACGACTTTTATTTAATACAGTACTGGAAGTACTAGTTACAGCAATAAGACAACAAAAAGAAATAAAAGGCATCTAAATAGGCAAGAAAGAAGTCAAATATCCACCACTCAAGACAACATGATACACTATGCAGAAAACCCAGAAGACTCCACCAAAAAAATACTAGAATTGATACACAAATTCAGCAAAGTCGCAGGACACAAAATCAATATACAGAAATATGCTGCATTCCTATATACTAATAATGAAGCAGCAGAAAGAGAAATTAAGCAAACAATTTCATTTACAAATATGCCAAAAATAATTAAGTACCTAGGAATAAACTTAACCAAAGAGGTGAAAAACCTGTACTCTAAAAACTATAAAACATTGATAAAAGAAATTAAAGACAAGAAAAAGAAATGGAAAGACATTCCATGCTCATGGGTTGGAAGAACAAACATTGTCAAAATGCCTATACTACCCAAAGCAATCTACACATTTAATGCAATCCTTATCAAAATATCAACAGCATTTTTCACAGAACTAAAACAATCCTCAAATTATTATAGAACCACAAAAGACCCCAAATTGCCAAAGCAATCCTAAAAAAGAAAAACAAAACCAGAGGTATCATAATTCCAGATTCCAAGTTAGATTAAAAAGCCATAGTAATCAAAGCAGTATGGTACTGGCACAAAAGCAGACACATAGATCAATAGAACCAAATACAAAATGCAGAAATAAAGCTACAACTATATGGTCAATTAATCTTCAACAAAAGAGGAAAGTATATGCAATGGGAAAAAGACAATCTCTTCAACAAATGGTTTTGGGAACACTGGACAACTACATGCAAAAGAATGAAAGTGGACAATTTGCTTACATTATACACAAAAATAAACTCAAAATGGGTTAAAGACCTAAATGGGAGACATAAACCATAAAAATCCTAGGAGAGAGCACAGGCAGTAATTTCCCTGACATCAACCATAGCTGATTTTTCTGGATATATAGCAACATTTTTCTAGATATATCTCCTGAGGAAAGGGATATAAATAAAAGCCAAAATAAACTATTGAAACTACATTCAAAAAACCAAACCAAAACAAAACAAAAAACTTCTGTACAGTGAAGGAAGCAATCAACAAAATGAGAAGGCCACCTACTGAATGGAAGAAGATATTTGCCAATGACGTATCTGATAAAGGGTTAGTTTCCAAAATATATAAAGAACCTATACAACTCAACACCCCAAAACACAAATAATACAATTAATAAATGTGCAGAAGATATGAATATACATTTCTTCAAAGAAAACATGCAAATGGCCAACACACATGAAAAGATGTTCAACTTCCCTCATCATCACAGAAAGGCAAATCAAAACTACAATGAGATATCACCTCACACCAGTCAAGATGGCTAAAATAAAAATGCTTGGAATAGCAAGCATTGGTAAGGATGTGGAGAAGCAGGAATTCTCATGCACTGTTAGTGGGAATGCAAACTGGCATGACCACTGTGGAAAAGAGTATGGAGATTCCTCAAAATCTAAAAATAGAACTACCCTATGATCCAGTAATTGCACTACTGGGTATTTAACCAAAGAATACAAAAACACTAATTCAAAGGGATACATGCACTCCTATGTTTATAGCAGCATTATTCACAATAGCCAAACTATGGAAGAGGCCCAACTATCCATTGATGAATGGACACATAATGGCATATTATTCAGCCAAAATCTCCCCATTTGCAAAAACATGGATGGAGAGAGAGAGTATCATGCTAAGCAAATTAAGTCAATCAAAGACAAATACCATATGATTTCACTCATATATGGAATTTAAGAATCAAGATGAGTGAGCAAAGGAAAAAAAAGAAAGAGATAAACCAAGAAACATACTCTTAATTACAGAGAACAAACTGGTGGTTATCAGAGGGGAGGTAGGTGCACAGATGGATGAAAAAGTTAATGGGGAATAAACAGTTCATTTTTTTGTGATGAGCACTGAGTAATATTTAGAGTTGTTGAATTACTGTATTGTACACTTGAAAGTAATATATCACTATATGTAAACTATACTGGAATGAACATTTTTAAAATTTTTCAAAAAGAGAGAGAATACTGGAAGAAAAGCAGAATACAGAGGAAAATAAATGAGCTTAGGAGAGTCGTTCAGCCTTTACTGTGCACACACTATGAATAAACTCTGTTCTGAGAACTGGCTGTTCTAGATGTAATTTGATCTCAACATCTGTTACTGCTACAGTGTGCCCAGGTGCTGAAGTGACAGACGCTACAAATTTGCCTGTTCCATACAATAGTCACTAGCTACATGTGGCTAATAAAACTTAATGCAAAGAATAAGACATAAAATTTAAAATTTTGTTCCTTAGACACACTAGCCATAACTGAAGAACTCAATAGTCACATGTGGTTAATAGCTACAGTATTAAGCATCATAGATATGGAATATTTCTACCACTGCAGAAAGTCCTATTGGACAGTTCTGCTATAGATATTTGGCTTTAGGATAGATAGTTGGACATAATTTCTTCTGGAGCATACCAGTCTTCAAACTGTCCAAATGGCCCCAGTGGAAGATGCAGCTAAACAGGCAACTATGTTTTTCAGAATGACTTTTCCTGTGTGGTTTTTGGCTTAAAGTTGGTCAAATGAGGAAACTTCCCATGATTTGGAAGGTGAAAATAAAGCAGCAGCCATTAGCCTACATAGATCTTTGCTTAGTCAGATGTTATAACATCAGACACAGAGGTATCTAGAGGATTACAGCTTGTCCTTCCTCTCCCCTACTCTAATTTCAGTTCTTTCCCCTTATTGCTGGCCTTACTAACCAGAGACCCCAAATCAACCACAAGATGTCTGGCTGCAGACTCCCATCATCAGTAGATACACAGAGCCAATGGCTTTCCATATATCTCTCCATGATCACACACTGCTGTCTCACTTTGATATCATGCTTCTCAGATTGACAGGCTGGTGGATTCTTCTCTGATCCTCTAACTGCCCCTTCTTTTTTTTTTTTTAAGATTTAATTTATTTATTTGACAGAGAGAGAGAGAGAGAGATCACAAGCAGGCAGAGAGGCAGGCAGAGAGAGGGCGGGGGAAGCAGGCTCCCTGCCAAGCAGAGAGCCCAATGTGGGGCTCGATCCCACGACTCTGGGATCATGACCTGAGCCGAAGGCAGAGGCCCAACCCACTGAGCCACCCAGGCGCCCCTAACTGCCCCTTCTTAATCATCACTTCCTTAGATCCTCCCACATGGTTAATTAGATATTTCCAATTCCTTTAATGAAACCTCTATCCCCTTATAGTCATAATGACCTATTCCATAAAATGTCTGCAAGAGCTAGAAAGAGCTCTATTCTGGGAGTTGGAAAGCCTCAGAACTATGGCATTACTAAAAGAACTATGGAAAGCCTCAGATCTATAGCATTGCTAAAAGAACAGACTTTGGAGCCACTTAGATAAAGATTCAAGTGCTGACACTGCTACTTACTAGATGCTTGCAACCTTGAGCAGATTATTTTATCTCAGTTTTCTCTTCTCTATAAAGGAGATAGCACCTTCACCTTACAGAGTCAATGAGAGAGTAAAATGATAAAATGTATGACCAAGACCTAACAGTGTGAGGCTAAAGTAGATGCTGAATCTACTTTACTTCTTTGCCATACTAAGATTTAGTCCTCAGCCCATCATCTCTTAGGCAAGAAAATTAAAACAAATGACTTCAACCTTCTCAGATTCCAGTTTCTCCCTAGACCTTATCAAGCTTCTAAACTAATATACATCTCAGGCTTCTGAGTAAGGAATTAATAGATCCTGGACTGCAATTCAGTTAATGTAATCTCAAAGTCTGAATCTTTTTCAAGGTTTGAGTTTTCACCAAACTCAGAATGGTTTTGCTTTTTCCCCAAAAGAGGAAATTCAGTCAATTGTTCAAATTCATTTCTTCTTCCAAATGGTTTTTATGCCATCCTTCAAAAACTCTAATATCTCCAATGAATTAAAGTTATCTAATTCTGGCACTTGGAGGAGACACTTGTTGGTATGAATCAGAGCCCAAATGCCTCAAATGTATTTGTGGTAAGAGCAGTCCTTGTCTAGGTAAACTATTAATATACATGAGGCTCAGGCCAGACAAGGACAAAAGAATTACAGCTTCTACACACTCGTTTTGACCCACCATGCCAGTTTTATACCTCAACTAATATGCAGTTATTAACAGTGTAAACACATATACATATATAAATACACTTGACAGATAAAATAAGATAAAGAAGATAAAAAGCATTGAGAAAACACTTAAAGGAAATTCACAAGCATGTTAACATGGGTTCTCTCTGGTTAGTACAATTATGAGTAATTTATTCTTCTTTGTTTTCCTTGGAGGTCTCTGGTTTCCATGACTTTCATGATGTTACATTATTTTTAATTATAATCAATTATTTATTTCTAGTAAAACATGCATTTTTTCTTGCATTCATAGTAATGGTTATAATGAGTAAAAGTTCATCTTTTAGGAACCGGAATTCAAAATACTGGAATTAAATTCTAGTTCTGTCACATTCTAGCTGGGTGACTTCAGACAAGTTTCTCAGCCTGTGAGCATCAATTCTCATCTTTGTGCAATGAAGGTAACAACATCTAACTCATGTGATTTTTTTGAAGATTAAATGCAATATGTAAGTTAAGTTCTTAGGGCTTAACACATAGTAGGGACTTGAATAATGCTGCTACTAGCATGATTAATTGGGGGTAGTAGTAACAGCAAAAATAAAAATATTACAATAACAAATATTATAATATAATAATAATAATAATAAAGTAAAAATAAATTTTAGTGATCAGTTAGGCCACTGTATCACTTGATTAAGACATTGAGGTCCAGAGAGCTAGACCAAGATTATACAGATGGGTGGAAAACTTCTCATTCCCAATCTTGTGACTTCATATCTCAGAAAATATGGTTTGTACAGAATGTCGATTTAATTTAACTGATATATTTTAAAACCCTCAGTGCTGATTAAACAGTGTGTTGCCTCTGACAGAATTCGCATTCTATCAGTCAGAGAATCAGGCCCATCCATACCTAATTTGAAAATAATGTCAAGGACTATCATGGAGTTATAGAAATGTGCAGTGGGATCACATAGAAAGAAACTTCTAGATCCCTTCTTGGCTTAGAACGGGAGAGAGAAAAGTTTCACAAAGGTGACTTCTGAGCCAGTCAAAGGAACAAGAATATTTTCTTAGGGTATTAGAGAAAAAGAGGGCACTAAGTTTAAAGATCTGTGTGAATCAAGACCTGAAGACCTGGGGGTATAATATTTTACAGGGAGAAGTTTGATGTGGATGCCCAAGGATAGATTCATTTATTCGACTATTCACAATATTTCTTAAGTACTCCTCTATGCCAAGCAATGTGTTAAGCTGACTAGGTGGTATATGAAGAGTTCTGATACCATACCAAAGAATTGGGGTTTTATTCTATAGACAATAGAAATAATAGCTTTTTAAAACAAAGAAGAACAAGATCAAAGCTTCTCCTTTTTAAAATCTGATTATGCTACTGCTGACTGGACTGTTTCCCCTAGGTAGGACCTACACATTGGGGATCAAAAGTGTCACTGGCACTAAAACAAAAAATGCTCTAAGAGCTACAGCTGAATATGAAGCAGACCTTACTGGAGCATTTCATTTTGTGTCTGGTGCTGTGGCAGGAAGAAAGTATCAGCCCTTTCCATTGATTTTCTGATGGCAGCAGCAAAACTGCACTTTGAGGAGAATGACCTCTCGGTTGATTAAGATTTGAAAAATGTTGGATTTATGCTATAAATTCTGGCTCAAGCTGAAGAGGCACTAATGTGATTGGAGCTCTTGCAGTAACTGTCAGAGGCAAGAGATCGATCTGAAATTCATGTTCAACAATCCTCCTTTCCCATTGAGCCAAAACAAGTTTTTAAAATGGCGAGCTTCTTTAAGAAACACAGGACCGTAGGGTCAGCCTGTTCCCACTCATCATTGTTGTTGCTTCATATTGCAGGCACATCATGAGTAGTTAATATTTTAACATAAATGATATATAAACATCCTGTCTCTCTTGAAAAGAACAAAAAAAAGAAAAAGAAAGAAAACCTGAAGATGCATTAAAAGTTTCTTAAATTGAAAATTTCCTTGGAAAAGATATATTTGGTGCAAGAAATTCACTATATGTCAGTCTTACCTTCTCTCTGCTCCAGCACTGCTTAAAATTCACCACATAAAGTGAATTGTTTCAGTAATAAGTTTGCCTTGGCAGGGAGGATGGGCTAAGTCAATGAGCAGTTTCATTTATATCTATAAAATCTGCTTTTTAACCCCCAAATGACCCTGGACCCATAGCACAGAAAATCAGGTATAAATTGTTATTCTGCACTCTCTGTCTAATGCTTTGCTTCAAAAAGAATGAAACTAATTAAATCATAAAAGAAAAAGCCAAATCATCCATCTTGCCTATTTTTCAAATGGAACACCTATTCTAGAGTGACATGAAAAAAAAAAAAAAGATGCCAGACACACCTAGCCCTGTATGCCATGCCATAATAAAAACACATTTGCTATTACAGAGGAATTGCTTGGTATGACAATACTCCATCTCCTGTGGAGGAAAAAGGTATTTGTTTTCATATGGTTGCACTGAAATATGCATATGCATTAAGAGGTCATCAATATGAATTAAGCACTTATTATGTCCTCAGCTCCCACTATGTGTGACCTTTAATGAGCTCCCATGGTACTATAGGCTGCCTTGATTAGAGCACATATACTGGAATGTAATTGTTTAGGTACAAATTCACCTTGAAGAAAAAAAGGACTTATTTTTTTAAATAATCACACTCCCAGTAATTGGTTTAATGCCTGGAACATGTTAGGTATTCAGCAATTCTTGAAAGAATGAAAGAATGACTGAATGATATTGAGAGAAGTATAAGTAGAAAGAGATTAAAGAACAGGAAAGAAGGAAGAAGTGAAGAGAAAAAAGAAAGTGTATGGAACCTATCTTAAAAGTAATGTTAAGGGGGGAGGCAAGAGGGCAGAAGAATAGCAAACTAAAATGACATCAGACCCCACAATTTCAGCTATATAGTTATCAAACCATTCTAAACACCTACAAACTCAAGAGGAGAGAGAAGAGAAGAAGAGCAGCAATTCTAGGAACAGAAAACCTACCACTTTCTGAAAGGTAGGACATGCAGAGAAGTGAATCCGAAGTGATAGGAAGATAGACTGTGGGGGGGGAGGGGCCAGCTCCCAGCAAGAAGCAGAGCAGTGGAGCACAAAATAAGAATTTTTAGAAGTCTGCTCAACTGAGGGACATTACTCCAGAGGCTAAGTGGTGGAGCCCTTGAGGCAACAGTATGGTCTCAGGTTCTGAAGAGTCACAGAAAGATCAGGGGTGTCTGAGTGTGGCAGAGCTGCCAGGTATCAGAGCAGGGAAGCTGACTACAGAAACGGAGCCAGAGTGAGCTTTCAGATCAGGGTTATCTTAAACCATGATCCAAGGCACAGTCAGGCCACTGCTCTTCAAGCAGGGACCCCACAAGTGGCAGATCTGGGGACACTCCCCTTCCTCCTCTGGGAGAAGCAGCATGGCAGGAATCTGCTGGATTTGGAGACTCCAAATGGGGCCATGCATCAGAGATAGAAATGATTGGTTACAGGCCAGGAGAGCTCAGAGTGTGGCCGGAGACCTGGGAGACAGGAGTAATTGACTGCTTATCTCTAAGGGCGCATTGAGGAGTGGGGCCCCAAGCTCTTGGCTCTGGGCCAGAGAGTGGGAGGCCGCCATTTTCATTCCCATCCTCCAAAGCAGTACAGAAAGTATTCAGGGAACAAAACCTCAAAGAGTGAGTCTGGGCAGATTATTTAGCCCAGTTCCTGACAAGGGTGGTGCAGTTCCACCTCAGGCAAAGACATTTGAGAATCACTGCAACAGACCCCTCCCACAGAAGACTGGCAAGAACACCCAGCCAAGACCAAGATCTATACTCAAGGAGAAGAGCGGAACTCCAGAGCTAGGGGAAAGCAACACATAGAATTAATGGCTTTTCCCCCATGATCCTTTAGTCTTGCAAAGTTAAATTTTTTTTATTTTATTTTTTTCTTATTCTATTTTATTAACTTTTCCTCTTCCCCCCTTTAACGTTTTTTAACTAGTTTATCTTAATAATCGCTTTCTTTAAAAAAAATCTTTTTAAACTTTCATTGTTATAATCATATTTTATCCTTTCATTGTATTTAACCTTATTTTTTGTATACATACATACATATATATATTTTAAAATATTTTATTTATTAATTTGACAGAGATCACAAGTAGGCAGAGAGGCAGGCAGAGAGAGAGGGGAAGCAGACTCCTTGCTGAGCAGAAAGCCCGATGCAGGGCTCGACCCCAGGACCCTGGGACCATGACCTGAGCTGAAGGCAGAGGCTTTAACCCACTGAGCCACCCAGGAACCCCATGTATACATATATATTTTTAAAAAGATTTTATTTATTTATTTGACAGAGAGAGAGATCTAAAGTAGACAGAGAGGCAGGCAGAAAGAGAGAGGGAGCAGCAGCCTTCCTGCTGAGTAGAGAGCCCAATGTGGGGCTCAATCCCAGGACCCTGAGATCATGACCCGAGCTGAAGGCAGAGGCTTAACCCACTGAGCCACCTAGGTGCCCCATGGATTTTTTTTCCCCTAAAACATTTTGGAATACAATTTATTCTAATAGATCAAAATATACCCTAATCTACCACATGGCTTTGTTCTAGTCCCAAGCCTGAGCACAACACTACTCTATTTTTTTTTTCTTTTCCCAACCAACTTATCTTATCATTTGCTTTTTAGAATTTTTTTTAAATTTTCATCTTTAGGGTCATATTCAATCCCATCATCATGTTTACCCTTATTTTTGTATATATAAGTTTTTCTTTCTTTAAAATTGTGGAAGGTAGTTTCCTCTAAGAGACCAAAATACACACAAATCAAGAAGGTGGCTCTGTTCTATTCACCAGTCTAATATATTTATATATGTATGTGAACATATATAAAAAAAGAAAAAGAAAAACAATAAAATTATATATACATATATATTTATATGTGTATATAAAATTATATGTATTTTTATTTCTTTTTTCCCCCTTATACCCTGGGTTTTAGATTTCTTCTGATTTGGTTAGCATACAATTTTCTCAGATCTCTGCCACCCTTTTAGTATTTTATTTTCTCATTCATGTATTCTTACCTGGAGAAAATGATAAGGCAGGAAAATTCACCACAAAAAAAAAAAAGAATAAGAGGCAGTACTGATAGCTTAGGGACCTAACCAATATGGACATTGGTAATATGTTAGAACTAGAGTTCAGAATGACGATTCTCATGGTGCTAGCTGGGCTTGAAAAAAGCATGGAAGATATTAGAGAAACTCTTTCTGGAGAAATAAAAGAACTAAAATCCAACCAAGTTGAAATTTTTGAGAAAAGCTGTTAATGAGGTGCAATAAAAAATGGAGGCTCTTCCTGCTATGATAAATGAGGCAGAAATGAGAATTAGTGGCATAGAATACCAAATGACAGAGAATAAAAAAGCCAAGTAAAAGAGACACGTACAACGACTGGACTATGAGGGGAGAATTTGAGAGATAAGAGACACCATAACACAAAACAAAGTTAGAATAATTGGGATCCCAGAAGAAGACGAAAGAGAGAGAGGGGCAGAAGGTATATTAGAGCAAATTATAGTAGAGAATTTCCCTAACATTGCAAAGGGAACAAGCATCAAAATCCAGGAGGCACAGAGAACCCCACTCAAAATCAATAAAGATAGGTCTACTCTGTCATCTAATAGTAAAACTTACAAGTCTTAGTGAAAAAGAGAAAACCCTGAAAGCAGCACAGGACAAGAAGTCTGTAACATACAATGGTAGAAATATTAGATTGACAGCAGATTTATCCAGAGAGCTGGCATGCCAGAAAGCACTGGCACGATATATTCAGAGCACAAATGAAAAAAATATGCAGCCAAGAATACTATATCCAATTAGGTTATCATTGAAAAAAGAAGGAAAGATAAAAATCTTTCAGGAAAAACCAAAAATTAAAGGAATTTGCAAACACCAAACCAGCCCTACAGGAAATATTGAAAGGGGTCCTCTAAGCAAAGAGAGAGTCTAAAACCTGACCAGAAAGGAACAGAGACAATATACAGTAACAGTCACCATATAGGCAATACAATAGCACTAAACTCATATCCTTCAATAGTTCCCCTAAATGTAAATGGGCTACATGCCCCAATCAAAACGCATAGGGTATCAGCATGGATAAAAAAAACAAAACCCATCAATATGTTGTCTACAAGAAACTCATTTTAGACCCAAAGACACCTCCAGATTTAAAGTTAGG
>NW_019154577.1:15245-16693 GCF_002288905.1 Enhydra lutris kenyoni | reverse complement strand
TCGTTTTACTTTGTGGTATGACTGATCTCTTGAATCCTCACTTTGTGATCCAATAGCTGTTTATCTTTTTCTCAGCTTCCTTATTCTCCATTTTGTCTTATATGTTACTGATGCTCCCTTCTACCTCACTTACCATAGCAGTTAGAGCCTCCTTCCTAAATTGCATCTCAGTAATAGCCTTTCAGATTTCAATTTGATTAGATTTTGGTTATTTCTCCGGCTAGGAATTTTCTAGAGTCTTTTTGCTTTTTTGAAGCCCAGCTAGTATCTTTATAGTTGTTGATTTGAATTCTAGTTCTGTGTACTTATATCCATATTGATTAAATCCATGGTAGTGAGTAGTGTCTCTTGTTCTCTCTTTTGGGATGAGTTTTTCCATCTTGTCATTACATCCAGAAAAGAATAGATGAATGAGGGAAAAAAAAATACAAAAACACGAACAATGACACTATAAAAAATATACACTAATCAGAAAAGGAACAAAAAAAAAGGGGGGGGAGGGTTGGGGGAGAGAAAATAAAATCAAACAAAAATTAGAATAGAAGACAACTAGATCCAGAAACTAGATCCTGGGTTTATTTTGGTTGGCTTGGTAGAAGAAAATCCAAAATAAGAAATAAGAAAAGGATCCCAAAATAGGAAAGAAAAACAGATATACACAAAAATAAAATTGAATACAATGAGAGGAAACCAAAAATGAAAAATACATATATATAACATAAATGTAAAAAAGAAAATTTAAAATGACTTTAAAAACATAACTGGTAGGACACCTGGGTGGCTCAGTGGGTTAAGCCTCTGCCTTTGGCTCAGGTCATGATCTCAGGGTTCTGGGATCAAGCCCCACATTGGGCTTTCTGCTCAGCAGGGAGCCTTCTTCCCCGTCTCTCTCTGCCTGCTCTCTGCCTACTTGTGATCTCTCTCTGTGTGAAATAAATAAATAAAATCTTAAAAAAAAAAAACAACTGCTGTAGAAATACTTTCTACTGTTCCACCTTGTTTTTACACTTTAAAAAGTAAGACACCAGAAACTGAGGCCTTAGAATCAAACTGTGTCAGAGAACAAGAATTCTTGTCCCCTTAAAGATCCATTTAGGCTGGACTAAGAAACTGTCAGGAACAGATAAAGAGGAGAAAATAAAATTAAATCAGTGTACATACAAAGAATTCACAAGATGTAGAAATTTTAGAGACTGTCAGGCCAGATGAGTTGCAAGTGTGGGTGCCTGGGTGGCTCCATTGGTTAAGCCACTGCCTTTAGCTCACGTAATGATCCAGAGTCCCGAGATGGAGTCTTGCATCAGTCTCCAGCTCCATGAGGAGTCTGCTTCTCCCTCTGAGCTTCTCCCCTCTCATGCTGTCTCACCCTCTGTATTAAATAAATAAATAAATAAAATCTTTAAAAAAAAAAAAAGAGTTACAAGTGTGATCCTGAACTAAGGCAAAAG
>NW_019154577.1:12591-13988 GCF_002288905.1 Enhydra lutris kenyoni | reverse complement strand
CAAAGATTTATTTGACACACACAGAGAGAGCACAAGCAGGGGGAGCAGCAGGCAGAGAAAAAGGGAGAAGCACGCTCCCCGCCAAGCAAGGAGTCCTCTGTGGGTCTCAATCCCAGGGCCCTGGGACCTGAGCTGAAGGCAGATGCTTAACTGAGCCACCCAGGCACCCCTAGACAGACCCTTAACAGCCTCTCCGGGCCAGAAGACAAGCCAAATCCTTGCCACCAGACATTGCGTGGAACACCTATGAATTTGGGTGAACTTCTCTCTTCTTGGAGTCCCTCAAATAGCTCTAGGTTCCTGCAGCTGTTAGGAAACGATCTTCTTGACTCACACAGTAAGCCTGCTGGGAACTCCGTCAAGAAGGTCTCAGGATGCTCTTTCCAAGGGGGCTTCATTTGTTTCATAGAGTGAATCTTAATCCCTTATAGTTCTCGAGTCATGTCTGAGTCTACGCAGCTCTTTCCAGCTAGGACATCCTACGGAAAGCTTTGGTGATATCACCAGGGTTTCTTAAATTGTTTGTTGTACTATTTTATTTGTTTGGGAAAGAGAGAAAGAGTGAGCGTCAGCAGGGGAAGGGGCAACTCCCCAGTAAGTAGGGAGATGGACACTGGGCTGAATCGCAGGATGCTGGGATCATGACCTGAACCGAAGGCAGATGCCTAACCCACGGGGCCACTAGGAACTCCTAAAAGCAGCGTTGGTCAGTGTGTCTTGTCATAAGCAGAACAATTGCTTATTGAAATTATGCAAACATATACACGTTGGCTGAAAAATATAAGAACAGTCGGGCACCTGGCTGGCTCAGTGGGTTAGGGCCTCTGCCTTCCACTCAGGTCATGATCTCAGGGTCCTGGGATGGAGCCCCGCATCGGGGTCTCTGCCCCGCAGAGAGCCTGCTTCCTCCTCTCTCTCTGCCTGCCTCCCTGCCTACTTGTGATCTCTGTCCGTCAAATAAATAAATTAAATCTTTAAAAAATATATATAAATATATAAATATAAATATATATAAATAAGAAGAGTCAAAAATTTGATAGCATCAGCAAGGGAGAAAGGATAAATGTTTCAATTTCTTTCCAAAAGTACATTTTGGTGACCTAAGACACAAAGTATCTCCCATCTGTAAAAAGCATTTTTTAAAGGTTTTTCTTTACATTCCTGTTAGTTAACATATAAGGTAATATTCCTTTCAGGAGTACAAGAGTGTACAATTCCATACAACACCCAGTGCGCCTCGCAGGTGCACTCCTTATCCCATCACTCATTTAACGCATCCGCCTTCCCACCTCTGTTCTGGCAACCACCAGCCTGCTTGCTATAGTTAAGAGTCTGTTTCTAACTTTGTCTCTCCCTTTCTTGTTCTCTTTCTCGTTGCTCACTTGTTTTGTTTGTTG
>NW_019154577.1:8964-12460 GCF_002288905.1 Enhydra lutris kenyoni | reverse complement strand
GATTAATATCCCATGTTGAACTGTTCCTCCCACAAATCCGTGTCATGGACATGATGAGGGACCAGAAGGCAAGCTGAGGACAAAGCAGAAGCTGACACCCTCACCTCCCCCTCCATGGGATGCACGTGACATTCCTCAGGGGCTCCTGGCTGAAGGAAAAAACAAATAGTTAACTTATGGAGATCACAATCCTGCAAGACATGGGTGTCCCTCTGTTCTACAAATGTCGTAGAAATTTACAAAAACAAAGCACTTCTATCAATTACCAAGCTTCCAGAGGGAATGTACATACGTTTAAGTGACCTTAGAGTCTGCAGCCCATTGACAGATGCTTGAAGAGGGCAAAATGTAAGGTTCCTCCAGAAAACTCCCCACTATCTTCATGGTAATGCCTTCCTAAGAGGGAAAAACAACCTTAACTTGACAATGGCAAGGCCTCCAGTATCCTGTGAGTCTTCAATACATGAAAATCATTTTGAAAACTCCCTTATTCCTCACCTTTCCCCAACCGCATAGTATAAAATCAGCCACCCCTCAAGACCCTGGTGGCAGCAACTCTTTCTGCCCTCCTCCTGTCCCCATGCTTTAATAAAACAACATTTTGCACCAAAGATGCCTCAAGAATTTTTTTCTTGGTCATTGGCTCCAGACTCCATCCCACTGAAGCTCACCTATATTCCAAAACAACAGCAGACAGAGCCAGAGCGGAGGAGAATATTGAACATGGCTCTAAGTAAACAGGAAGTTCCCACAATGCACTGTGCAGATTTCCTGAAAGGTCCCCCATCTACAGTGGCTCAAATCTTGATTGGGTTTTTATCCTTGAGAGAGCAGTGCTTGGGTTCAACCACAGCACACACCTTGCTGATCCTGACTACCCGTGTCCAGAAGTCTCCTTCATTGCCAACAGCAACTCTACCACGTGACTTTTGAAAGCTATGCCCACATGACTGCATCACCAATACCCCTCTTTATCCAGTGCTACCGAATTAGATTTGGGCGATTTCGGTAAATATGATCCGACAGCATCCGATCTTCAGTAACAGATAGGAATTCAGTTAAATCATGAAGATAAAGTAGGACTTCCCTACTCCTCAGAATCCCACCACATTTGCCAATTCCTTTCTCCCATTACATGTATTCATCACATGACACCACCAAGAGCTGCCTGTGCCTTTGCAGTGACTGAAGAGAGCCACCTCCCGGCCCCTACCCACAGCAGACACAATTTTTTTTTTAAAGATTTTATTTATTTGACAGACAGAGATCACAAGCAGGCAGAGAGGCAGGCAGAGAGAGAGGAGGAAGCAGGCTCCCCGCTGAGCAGAGAGCCCGATGTGGGGCTCGATCCCAGGACCCTGGTATCACAACCTGAGCCTAAGGCAGACACTTAATGACTGAGCCACCCAGGCGCCCCAGTAGACACAATTTTTACATTTTCTTTTAATAGGGCTTATGCTTCTAAGGATGCTGATTTCATCAAGTTCTACATAGATTCAGATCCCACATCCCAGTGTTTAATGTCTGAATTAATACCCATTGGCCTTCCAGCTCTCTAATCTCAAGTGTTTAGAGAAGACACTCCTGCACAACCCAGGCAAAAAAGATGTTTGTGATGCCTATTAGCTGGGGGAAAAAAAATGAGCAAAAATATAGCTATAAATCTGGAGATAACTAGGAAATAAAACAAATAGAAATTCTTTTTCTAAATCCATGGAGTCCATTGTGCAAATTGAGACATTTGCAGTCTATATGCTCATTTTTTCATTTTATGTATTTTCGATCTGTGACCTGGGCTACAGTGTCACTCCATTTGGGCGGTTTCTCCTACTTCTGGGTTATCTATGATCTATGCAGCATGGTCACATGGGCACGTGATTCAAACCAACACCCCCACCAATAAATGGAAAACATACCTTTATTATGGGTCATGGTGGAGTGATTAAGAGTCCCAGTTCAAGTCCACATTTGGCCAAACTAATGCCAGCTTGGGTAAGCTCTGTAGGCATCTTCTCTAGGAGAGAAGAGTGTCTTCTCTAGGAGAACACAGGATGGGAAATGCTTGGGAAAAGGGACCGAGGATTGCCCACAGAGGTGGATCTGATTGTCATGTCTCAAGTTACATTACCTTGTGACTCTACAGAGTGTTGTCTAGGTGATGAGAGAACAGANCCCACCCCCCATGGGATATATGGGACATTCCTCAGGCACTCCTGGCTGCCCAAAAGGAGAAGCAAATAGTTACCTTGTATAGATCACAATCCTGCAAGACCTGAGTATTCCTCAGTTTACAAATGTCCTAGTGATTTACAAGGAAGAAGCTTTTATCTATAGCCAAACTTCCAGTGACCCATAACTCAGAATCCTGAAGGTTTACCATCACCCTCTTCTTCTTAAAATTGAGGGAGGTTGAGGCAGAAGGAAATGTAAATAAAATTGAATTTCTTTTAAACCTGCATCCTATTAAAAAGGACGGGGTTGAATAGGAGGAATGTAATACTGCTTCTGGAATATCCCAACTACCTTACCGTTAATGCCTTACAAGACTGGTAAACAACCTTGACAAGAGCAAGGGCTCCAAGATCCCCTGAGTCTTCTTTAATATATGAATGTTCTTTCTCAAAACCTCCTTTTTTCCTTACCTCCCCCAAGCCCATAGTATAGATAGAAATCAGCCATGCCTCACAACCCCAGAGCAGCAGCGCTTTCTGCACACGAGTCCTGTCCCCGTACTTTAATAAACCACCATTTTGCAGCAAAGACATCTCAAAAATTCTTCCTTGGGGGGCGCCTGGGTGGGTCAGTGGGTTAAAGCCTCTGCCTTCGGCTGTGGTCATGATCCCAGGGTCCAGGGATCGAGCCCCAAATCGGGCTCTCTCCTCAGCAGGGAGCCTGCTTCCTCCTCTCTCTCTGCCTGCCTCTCATCTCTGTCTGTCAAATAAATAAATAAAATCTTTAAAAAAAAAATCTATATTAAAAAAAAATTTTTTCTTGGTCATAGGCTCCAGACTCCACCCCACGGAACCTCCCCTATATTCCAAAACCAAATCATAGGGAACACACTAGCGAGCAGGGCAGGTGTCCGCTCAAGGTCCCTGCAAAAGTGCTGAGTACACAAAGTGGATGGCAAGTAGCAGCACCATGGATCAGGTGAGCTAAAATGTCAACAATACCCCGCACAAAACCTGTAATATATCTGTAATATCACAGTCAGCACAAGGAGGAGAAAATGATACAGTAAATAAACTAGGCAGGGAAATCACCCATCATTTCAACCTTAAGATCACTGAGAGAATGGATTCATAAGAATATTACTCCCTTCCACTACCAAATAGGTGACAGATAAGACCAGTTGCGTACAACTTTCAGTAAAATGAGATAGGGGCCAGCCTGGGTGGCATCTGCCTTCAGCTCAGGTCATGGCCCCAGTCCTGGGATCTAGCCCTGCATCAGGCTCCCTACTCATTGAGGAACCTCCTTCTCCCTCTCTCTCTCC
>NW_019154577.1:6792-8585 GCF_002288905.1 Enhydra lutris kenyoni | reverse complement strand
AGGGAAGAGTTAGATGACCTCCTTCTGTTATCGGGGAGGATTTCTTCATTTCAACCGCATCCACTCCTATTCTCTCAAGATTGCTATTACGAAGATACATCAGTAGTTAACTGGTGCGCCACCTTTTTTTCCTTAGCAATCAGGAAAACCTTGCATGTCTAATATTCAGGAAGTTCTTTAATTTTAGGAAATGGAGAAAAATATTGTTCTGAACACCTATTTCATGGCAACTTACATGAATGCTATAACCCTAAGCATTTAGATTTTCTTCATTCATGTTGTGATTTACACAGTTCTCACCTTCCAAGGAAAATCTGGGATGCGTGAGTCCCCCCGAGTGCAGCAGGGCATCGAATGCCATTGACGGAGCAAAAATCAGGCTCACAGATTCATACACCCAGTACGTGTAAGTCAATCTCCAGAAGTGACTTGAGAATAAAGTACATTAATATTTGTTGGTCACAAACCTCAAAAAGGCTCAATATAACAAAAAGCACATCGAAACTAATTGTACCCTTGTAAAAACTCCCCCACTGAATCTTTCCAATGTAACAGCATATGCACTTTCCAAGTGTTTAACTTGACTTTTTCCTTGGACTAACGAGTACTGTCTGAATAGAGGGACTGATACACTCCTTTTACTTGATATCTGTGACATTTATTGACATTAGATGTTCAATCAGAGAGTTTTCTAATTATTTGTATGATTCAATTTACCTTCTTTAGCACTTTGTGTTTGCAAACGTGTATATTAAAATGAGGGTCTTTCCACAATCATGTTTCTAGGGTTTGAATCTAGTGTGCATTTTGAGACACTGAGCATAGACTGAATTCCAGTTAAAGGTCTCACCACATTCATCACATTTTACCATGTTGCTCCCATATGATAACTACAATGTTGTGAGTTTCAGGGAGAGAGAGTGGACTTCTTTAGATGTGTATAGTTATTCTCCAGTTATATTGGATGCAAGGTCTGTGATGTAAGGGTTTCACAGTCCTTACTCCTAGTCTTTACATTTTTAAACTTTCTTCCCAGTATGACTTCTATGATGTTTGCTAAGATGTGAGCGCCGGTAAAAGGCCTTGCCACATTCTTCGCATTTGTAAGGTTTCTCTCCAGTATGAGTTCTGTGATGCTTAAGAAGGTTTGAGTGCAATGAAAAGGCCTTGCCACATTCCTTACATTTGTAAGGTTTTACTCCAGTATGATTTCTGTGATGTACAGTAAGCGATGAGCTCTGGTGAAAGGCCTTGCCACATTCTTGACATTTGTAAGGTCTCTCTCCAGTATGAATTCTGAGATGATTACTAAGGTTTGAGTGACACTTAAAGGCCTTGCCACATACTTGACATTTGTAAGGTCTCTCTCCAGTATGAACTCTGTGATGTCGAGTAAGGTCTGAACGCTGGTTAAAGGCCCTGCCACATTCTTTACATTTGTAAGGTTCCTCTCCAGTATGAAATCTGAGATGATTACTAAGGGTTGAGTGACACTTAAAGGCCTTGTCACATTCTTGACATTTGTAAGGTTTCTCTCCAGTATGAACTCTGTGATGTCGAGTAAGGACTGAGCGCTGTGTAAAGGCCTTGCCACATTCCTTGCATTTGTAAGGTTTCTCTCCAGTATGAATTCGGTGATGTTTACTAAGCAATGACTTCTGTGAAAAGGCCTTGTCACATTCTTGACATATGTAAGGCTTTTCTCCAGTATGAATTCTGTGATGTTGATCAAGGTATGAGCGCTCGTTAAAGGCCTTGCCACATTCTTGACATTTGTAAGGCTTCTCTCCAGT
>NW_019154577.1:5048-6439 GCF_002288905.1 Enhydra lutris kenyoni | reverse complement strand
CATTCTTCACATTTGTATGATTTCACTTCAGTATTCATTTGCTGATGTTGAGATCCGGTTGAGTGCCAGTCAAAGACTTTACCACGTTCCTTAAAAATGGGTGTTTTCTCTCCACTAGGGATTGTCTTCTTTCTACTTAGTCTTTTTTTTTTAAAGAGATTATTTATTTAACAGACAGAGATCATAAGTAGGCAGAGAGGCAGGCAGAGAGAGAGGGGGAAGCAGGCTCTCCACCGAGCAGAGAGCCTGACGTGGGGCTCGATCCCAGGACCCTGAGATCATGACCTGAGCCAAAGGCAGAGGCTTCAACCCACTGAGCCACCCAGGTGCCCCCTTTCTACTTAGTCTTGATGACTGACTAAATGTGGGACGTTTAGCATATCTGAATGGGTTTTTGGCCTCATGAATTCTCTGATGATCACCAATATTGGAGGGCTGCTGAGGACCATTCTAACACTGACTGGATTCATCAGGATTTTCTACAAAAAGGATACTCTCATGTGTAATAAAGTTAGACTTCTGATGAAAGACTTCACCACCTTTATAACATTCATACTGGTTCTCTGAAAACTGAGTCCTCACACGTGTCTGAACACTGCAACCCTGGTGAAGTGTTTTCTCAGATTCAGGGCACTGAGCAATGCTGTCTCCATTGGAAGGGCTCTGGTCATTCTGGAGGGTCGACTCCTCAGTGAAGCCCCTCTCGTATGGATCCCGCTTAGCACTTTCTTCTTCATTATTCAATCTGATTTTTAGAAGTATCTGATTGAAAGGTCAATCCAATCCCATTTTGAAAATGGTTCAAATCGTTATTTTCAGGACGGACTAGATAACTTTCCAGATTGTCCAAACTGTCTTTCCACAAAGAGCTACGTTGGAATACTTGATTGGAGCTTTTGCTGACAGAAACACACTGCTTTGTGGAAGCAGCTGACTTAAAAAGGGAGGTTTTCCATGATGTTTTATATCCTTCACTATTCGGGTCATTTTGAGTCTTATTAGATGCCGTTGCCTCAGATGGGCTATATCCTTCATGGTATCCTTGATGCCCTTCCTTCTCCCTATCACCGTCCCAGTCTGTCATTAAGTATACATTTTCAAGGGCACTATTTTTGTATCTACCCATCGTCACTTTTTGGAAAGAAGCTTCTATGCTCGGCTTTTCCAGGAAGTTCTGGGTGTCATGTGAAGATATGGCTGAAAGATATCAAATAAGAGAAAAGGAAACTCATTGCACTTACTACTTTCAGATGAATATACTGATGATTTGTAACATACAAGCTTTCAGTCAATCAAAGAGTGTCAGAAAGATGGCTGGGAAGGAATCATCAGAATTTCCTTCCCCCATGGACACCTTACCTTGGAACACAACATACTGACCACATCTCCTA
>NW_019154577.1:1736-4961 GCF_002288905.1 Enhydra lutris kenyoni | reverse complement strand
ATTAGAAGGATGGTTATTTAAACATAAAACTGAAATGAACCAAATAGGAAAAAATCCAACATACTCAATAGGTAAAGATTGTAAGCTTCTCCTCTATGATCAGAAATGAAGTAATGAAGTAACCCCATCACTGCCTCTCAAAATGGTACTGGACATTCTAGTCAGAACAATTAGGGAAGAAAAAACACATAGAAAGAATCCAAACTAAAAAAAGAAAAAGTAAAATTATCTGTGTTCACAGATGACATGATCTATGAAAGACCCTAAAGAATCCTAATTTAATTTTTCCTTGTTTTTTTTTCTATTGTTTGTATTGTTTATTTCTGCTAATCATTGCCTATAACACTTTCCATCTTCAAATTTTTTTTATGTAATACATGGCTGAGGTTAAAAAAAAAAAAAAAAAGAGCTGGAAGGGTGCCTGGGTGCCTTGGTGAGTTAAGCCTCTGCCTTCAGCTCAGTTCATGATCTCAGGGTCCTGGGATTGAGTCACACATTGGGCTCTCTGCTTGGCAGGGAGCTTTCTTCCTCCTCTCCTCTCTCTGCCTGCCTCTCTGCCTACTTGTGATCTCTGTCTGTCAAATAAATAAATTAAATCTTTAAAAAGAAAAAAAAGAGAGAGAGAGCTGAAATAAAAAAAACTTAACTTTCCATGAGAAACAAGGAAAGGAAAAAACTTAGATGAAATGTAGTAGCACAAGAAGTAACAAAGATAAATCTGAAATAAATAAAATAAAGACCAGACTAGGAACAGAACACTGAATATAATGCCCAGTTTCCCCGAAATACTAAAAATGGCTGTGCTTTAACTTGGTCAACATTTATAAGCTATCAAATCAGATAACTTAGGAATAAAAACAATAACAACAACAATAGATAATTCCTAAAATTGCACAAGTTACTAAGACTGAATTATCAACTCTCTGCCAAATAAATGGGAACTTTTCTTACACCAGAAACAGGAATTTAAGTTATATTTGGAAACAAAACTCTCCCAGTACAGAAAAGCCCAAGACCTAGGAAAGTTACAACATTTGATGTAGTCACTGAGTTCCCTAAATCAAATCTTTTCTTTTGCTCAGATTCATTATTTTCCTTTTTTGTGTCTTTGAGGTCAGAAAGTTCTTCCTCTGTTTCCTCCAGCTGGATGTTTATTGCATCAATCCTCTTTTCAATCTCATTTATTGCATTGTTAATCTCATTGATTTTTTTTTTAAGAATTTATTTATGTATTTGACAGACAGAGATCACAAGTAGGCAGAGAGGCAGGCAGAGAGCGAGAGGAGAAAGCAGACCCCCTGCTAAGCAGGGAGCCTGATGCGGGGCTCGATCCCAGGACCCTGGGATCATGACCTGAGCTGAAGGCAGAGGCTTAACCCACTGAGCCACCCAGGCGCCCCTATCTCATTGATTTTTAAAAATTTATTTATTTGAGAGAGAAACAGAGAGAGAGAAAGAGCATGAATGGGAGCTACAGAGAGAGAGGGAAATATCAAGTAGACAGCCCACTGAATGTTGACACTGACCTGGGGCTGGATCCCAGGATCCTGAAATCACTACCTAAGCTTAAGCCAAGAATCAGATATAATTGAGATACCCGTGCACTCCATTTTTCCCCTTTTAACTCTTGTCTGTGTGGTAAAGTTCTCAGCACTTTTTTCTCAAACCTGTGAGTATCCCTATGATTGTTGCCTTTAATTCTCCATTGCGTGTGTTACTGATAACTGCATCCCTTCGATCTCTGGCCATGGCCGTATTTTGTTTCTTCTGGGATAAATTCTTCCATCGTGGCATTTTGTCTAAGTCCGCCTTCCTCTCTGTGTTAGAAAAGCGAGTGATGTGTCCTGCTACATCCTTCTAGTCAGTGGTCCGCAGAGGCTCTCTTTGCCTTCTGTTGACAGTATTTGCTCCCAGGTCTGAGTGTGGTCAGTTTTAACTAGGTGAGCTCTGGTCTGTGAAATGAGACCTGAAATCACCTCCACCAGAATGGAGGTTGTGCAGAACTCTCTGCTCTGCTCAGGAGATGTGGTGTGGGCAGGGGCCTACCTTTCTGGGCCTGAGGTAAGCTAGACTGAGAAGGTCAGTCAACCAGAGCACAGGGTCCTGTGGCTTAGGAAGCAAGCCAGACCGCCAATGTCCTCACTGACAAGGATACTGGGATACTGGGACACTGGGACACTGGGACACTGCTCTACGTTTATGCTACAGGGCAGGAGAGGGAAATGGTGCCATCTAACTCCTGTGTTCTTAGATACATATCTCACTGAATGTTTCCTCACAGGGAAACACTCCTAGACTAGTGAATAATCTTCCCACTCTGTCCCCCAGTCATTCCTCTGATCACTGTTTGCAGGTTGTCTGTACCCAGGTTCCTTGCCTTCCTTCTCACCAGGAGTAGCGCAGCACCTTCTTGGCTCTATCCCAGCCAAGCCTGCTGACCTTTAAAACTCTAGGCTTTAAGACCTGCTAGTTCCAAGAACTCATGAAATTCAACCCCTCTTGTTTTCCAAGCCAGGGGCTTTGGAGAAACATTCTCCTTGTGCGTTCCCTCTGTCATGCCACTTTCTCCACAACCAGGGATCCCTGCCTTCCATAGCACTGTAATTCTTCCCTCCCTCAACCATGTCTCCAAACTTTCTGCCATCTATGATGTGGCCTCTTCTCCCCTTTAACTTGGGGAGTATGATCTGTCAGTCTTCATGGCCATTTCTGGAGTACTGAGGGTGACTTTGTACTTATCTAATTGTGTTCTTGAGATGTGATGAGTCCAGCGTCCCCCATTCCAAGGCCATTTTCCTCTCCTGGGAATCCTTGTTGTTAGAAACCTGTGAAAAGGGGCACCTGAGTGACTCCGTGGGGTAAAGCCTCTGCCTTTGGCTCAGGTCATGATCCCAGGGTCCTGGGATTGAGCACCGCATTGGGCTCTCTGCTCAGTAGGAGCCTGCCTCCCCCTCTCTCTCTGCCTGCCTCTCTGCCTACTTGTGATCTCTGTCAAATAAATAAATAAAATCTTTAAAAAAATAAAAAGAAACCTGTGAAAACTAAAGAAATTTACAACACTGGAGAATACAAACCCAACACATAAAAAATTTGTTGTTTCTACATAAAAAAGAATTCCAAAAGTTAAGACATAATACATTTAGAGGAACACCCCCCAAATAAAATGCTTATAATTCAACATAATGATATCAAATCTGGAACAATGAAAACTATGAATAGTGTGCA
>NW_019154577.1:0-1552 GCF_002288905.1 Enhydra lutris kenyoni | reverse complement strand
TAACACATACCCAGAATAATCTGGAAAATGAACAGCACACGTCATGACTTAAGGCATACTGCAAAGTCACAGTTAACAAAATAATATACTACAGACATAAAGATAAGCAAAGAATAAGGTAAGAGTGTAGATGATCTAGACATACATTTCTCTAATGTTACTGTGTATGACAATCAACTGAGGCCTTGTTAAAATTCATATTCTGATTTCGATTTCTGGCTTGGGTCTAAGTTTCTATATTTCTCACAGGTGTGCAACTGATGCCCACATTTTCAATTCCACAGTTCTAAATTCCATAAATGAATGAATGAGTAAATGATGGATGGATGAATGAATGAATGAATGAATGAATATCATGTTTGGCGCTGCATCAGTGGCTCAGTTGGGAAAGCATCTATTTTGGCTCAGGTCATGATCTCAGTGTTTTGGGACTGAGCCCCAAAGCAGGCTTTGTGCCTCTCTAGAGATACATGAAGAATGGAGAGAAATCAAAGGAGTAGTTAGGTCTAAGATCATGGCAATGGGAATCCGTCACAAGAAACGACTTGTGTAAGCAAATGCAAAGAAATTACAGTACAACATTTTCAGAATACATTTCAATTTGTTAGTGATGTTGTCAGGGGAAATAAGAATAGAAAACCTCAGTAACCACAGAAAGCACATAACACATTGATTTTTAATACACTTCCGACTGAAATTGTAAAAATAATGAGGTGTTTAAGAGAAACACAAATCATTCTCTCTGATCTTGGTATAAGAAAAAAATTCTAAGGGTGCCTGGGTGGCTCAGTGGTTAAAGCCTCTGCCTTCGGCTCAGGTCATGATCTCAGGGTCCTGGGATCGAGTCCCGCATCGGGCTCTCTGCTCAGCAGGGAGCCTGCCTCCTCCTCTTGTCTCTCTCTGCCTGCCTCTCTGCCTACTTGTGATCTGTCTGTCAAATAAATGAAAAAAAATCTTTAAAAAAAATTTTCTAAAACCAGTAAAAAATAAAACTAACCATGAAGGATGAAATGATGAATTAGATTCCAAAAATATTAAGAATTTCTTTGCATCACAATCTTAAGAGATAGAAATAGAAGTAGAGTGATAGAGGAGACAAAGGACTCATTCTCATAATATATGCAGAACTACAAAGACTAAAGAAAAAGATACCACAACAGAAAAAAAGGGGCACAGTAAGTAAGACACTTTGACAAAGAGATTATCCATAGGTTAATACGCAACTTCAAACTAGTAGAGAGTAACAACACAACAAAAAAGCAAATAAAACCACAACTTGGTAACATCACTTGCTAACCAGAAGCCTGACACCAAAACCAGATAAGCTACCAAGTTTTAGAAAGCACGCAGATAAGCCAGAAATCCTAGGAATCACTGCTGGTGTGTGTGAACAATGGTACAAGTTTTGGGGGGAAGGGTTTGGTAGTATCTATTAAAGCTGAACATACTAACCGTAAGTACCCGGATTCCAGTCCCACATCAAACAGCCAGCAGATATGTGTACTTGTTCCACTGAAAGACAAATCATAGATTTTACACGTCAGTACTAATC
>NW_019154576.1:13831-16668 GCF_002288905.1 Enhydra lutris kenyoni | reverse complement strand
TGGTTTAGGATACTGATTCTGAATCCAAATTCATGAGTTTGACTCTCATTTCTGTCACTTACTAGTGAGCTACATTAATTCTTCTTACTTTTTACCGCCTTGTTTCTTCCTTAAAATGGGGATTATAATATATACCACTTACCCAATGAATTTATTTGGTGTATTAAATGATATAATACCTGTCACACACATAGTGAGGAACCAAACATGATGGCTATATTTCTTATTTTCACACCAGCTCACCAAGCAAATAAAGCAAAAGCACTTATCCCACTAAAGGCAACTTAATCCCCCCACCTGTGTCCCCCAGCCCATCCATTTCTCATTCTTCAAAGACCCTGATTCTTGCTATACTTCTCCCTTTTCTCTTTCCTGAGAACCTTTGACTTTCAATGTTTATTTTGTGATATCCTTAAACTTCATAAATCTCAATTTTTCACCAGTAAACAACTCTTTGCTTAGACCATGAGAATTGATGTTCCTAATAAATTTTCCCTATCTTCTCTATTCTTGCCTTTCCATGCTTCAAATAATCCTAAATAAACAACCTTTGGGGGAAAAACGTAACGCTTTGCAAATTCCTATTTCTAGTATATGTTCATATCCAACTTCTTGATTCTATAACTTCTCTCCTTCCAACCCCTAACAATAACTTCTTTCTTAATCTTCTTTTATTTTTCTCTGTTTCATTGGAGAAGACTCATTCATTTTCTTGGCTTCAGTGATAATCTCTACGAGGAAAACTCAAAAATTTCTATCATGGGATCTGATCTCTCTCTGATCCAACTTTTCATTGAATGGTTTATCACAAAAATGTTAAAAAAAAACATATTTACTCCAAACACAAAGTTTTCACTCAGAATTAGCCTTTTTTTCTAATTTACCTTTCCCTATTAATGTTGTTCCTATTAACCCAATACCTCAGATCTACAACTATAAAGATACATTTGACTAATTCCTCTTATTCATTCACTATATTCTGTAAATATAGAGACCTCCATAGTTTTACTTATAAAGAATTATTTTGTTCTTCACCTTCTTCCTAAACTCACAGTTATGGGCCACATTTCAACCATAATCAAATGACAGTTACAGTCCTTTCTTCAGCTTTTCCAGGATTTCTGTTGCTTTCTCATCCAATTTTTCTGATTATAATTAACAGCCAAGAGAGATAATTACATGGGTTTTCATCTTATGAGTCCCTTACTGAAAGCCTAAATATTCATCATCATTACTAGACCAAATCTAAAGTCCAGTGATGTGTTTTCAGATTTCCCATTGCCCAAAAAAGACCTACATAAAATGCTCATAACTTATTACTTTGTAACACTTCTGTTTTGCTCAGGCTTACCTCTTCAATGTTCCCCAAAAACATTTTGCAGCATTCTTTACTTACAGCTGCAACTTTTATATGAGGATATGTCTTTCCTACCCCCAAAAGAAATTCAAACACTCTGTATCAGTCAGCTTAGTATAAGTCAATGTAGAGTTAAGAAGCAATTCCTAGATAATACTAGTTTACAACAACAACAAAAAATTCTCACTCTCGCTGCCCTAATATCAGTAGCTCTGTGATTCTCTACATAATCTCAGTGCTGACCTCAATTTGAGAGAGCAGTCTCACCTGGGACAATGACATTCTTCTTGTGGAAGTCACATTAAACAAAATAGTAGGGGTTGTTAAATCTTTTCCTCTAAGTGTAACATTTCACATCAATTCACATTGCTCTAGACAAAGCAAGCCATTTGGTGAAACTTGATGTCAGTAAACTGGTTTACAACTGAACGGAAGTGATGTGTGCTTATTACATGAAAAGGATTCCTTTTCATATTTAAAGGTAGAAAAAATCTCATGGCCAAGCCTGATGTCATAGAATTAGGATGTACTTCCAAAAAGAGGAGCAGCTAACCTTTTGAAAATGTATAAAGCCTACTGCAGTATATTCTTCTTGTCACAAATATTGACTTCCCACTCTTTTGCCCACCAAATTGGACCACAAAATATACTCATGTCCTCCTCAAGAAATAAAACTCAACATATAAGATCAACATGTTAATCTTATGATATTCTATATCTATATCAGGTCAGATTATGGTTGCTCTTGATTTACATATTTAAGAACTAAAGACAAATTATATGTCTACCACATACCCTATGGTTGTACAAGGGCATTAAAATACTCAGAAATATTTACATTTGGAAAGGAATAAAATGAGCAGCATATGGCAGTGATGGGCCAATAATAATGTTCAAAAGTGGCTAGAGAGAAGTTATGATGCATGCTATCCTGGACAGGAAGTGAGTTCTGAATCAGACCCTAGGTCTACTCCTTCAGAGCAGCTCCCTCGTGAGCTGTTCCCTGTATTCTCCAGGCCACACGGACTTGCTGCTTTTATGAATTAATGGAGTACTAGTAATAAGTGTTATCACAATTTGTGTGTTTATTTGAAACATTCAGATCTCATTTCATATATATTAATATGATCCTTCTAAACAATTTGTAACTCTTTAAATTAGAGGGACTGAATCTTTACAGTGTTGCCAATGCATAAGAATGCATGTATGTAGTAGCACTTAGGGAAAATTACTAGAAGTACAGTAAAACGACATGAACATTTGATTCAAGCTGACCCTTCCTGAAGATAAGCTAGTCCACCAAATGGAGTTTCAAAAGTCACAAGTTTATAAGAATTATGTACATAACAAAGGGTGAAAGGGTATATATAACTGGCTGATATCATTTTTTAAGAGCAGACATGGCTTTTTGACCATAGTTCTCTTGATTTCATGCATCATTTTTAGACCTGGGTTTTGCTTCTGTTTTTTTTTTTTTTTT
>NW_019154576.1:1525-13731 GCF_002288905.1 Enhydra lutris kenyoni | reverse complement strand
TTTCTTTTCAGTGTAACATTATTCATTGTTTTTGCACCACACCCAGTGCTCCATGCAATCTGTGCCCTCTCTAATACCCACTATCTGGTTCCCCAAACATCCCACGCCCCCGCCCCTGCAAAACCCTCAAATTGTTTTTCAGAGTCCATAGTCTCTCCTGGTTCACCTCCCTTTCCAATTTCCCTCAACTCCCTCCTTCTCTTGTTTCACTAATTTGTGGAGCTTATGTTTTTATTAAGGAGATGTTATTGGTGCCAGGAAATCTAAGCAGCAGTCAGTAAAACACTAGCAGCCAGATGTCCTAGCACCTTCCTGATCCTCACTCTATATATCCAGTGCTACGTTTCTAGATCGGGGAAATTATACTCTACCCTTCACTGTTACCAAGTTGTTATGAGACTGATAATTGACTCTTTCAAATATTTTACTCTTTGTATAAAAAAATTCATTGTAATTATTAAAGTCAGGTTTAGATAAAGCTGTAAAGTAAGCAGGTGTGTCATTAAGTTATTTCGTCTCTACACGCACTTAAATGAAGTTAGGAAGGAGAGAATACTTTAGAAGTAATTATGTTGGCTGTGTTAGTAAGGGGATAATTTTGGACAATGAGTCATTTATGACCTCCTCAAGAATACCATCAACAATACTTCTTGCCTCTTAGATAGCATAGAAAACTGTCTCCCCACACAATCCTTTGAAATAGATGTTTAATAATTTTCTTTTTTTAGAGGCGAGGGGCACAGGGAGATGGAAATAGAGAATCTTAAGCATGGAGATGAATGCAGGATTCAATCTCATGATTGTGAGGCTCAATCAGGAATGTCATGTTTAACCAACTGAGCCACCCAAGTGCCCCAAGAATTGTTCATAGTACAACCACTATAGTATACAATAGAATTTAGAGCAAAACTCACTGCAAGGTAGATGGACTATGAATCTGAATTTTCTCTTCTAATTGGAGTCTTCATAAATTTCATATTACTCACAGCTCTGTTACCGCTGAATGACATTCCTTAGCTTTATTCTGGTCTCTACTATATAATGAATACTCTCTCTCTCTCTCTTCTATATTCTGTATATTACCACATTTTAGGATGGTGTGGAGACCTTCCGGTTTAGCATCTTATGTGGGCAAGGCATATAAGAAATGAGAAAGTTATCAGGCTGGTCTAAAACTGAAGAATTTTGATAGGTGAAATTTGAAAAGATGAAAATTAAAAAAAATGCTTAGATTGAGTAAAGGACATGAATCAAGAAATCATTCCACAAATGATAAGATGATAATATGGAAAGTAATTGAGGGTGATGATATGAGTATTATATACATGGAGTCTGGCATATAATTTAGAAAACATTTACTGTTTCATGATTACAAAAAAATTCTATTTGGTTGGAAGTTAGAGGCGAAAATGTACAAATCCATCAATTAAGAGGAAAGCAAACAAGAGACTTCAATGTGTGATAGTTTATTTCTTTAACATTTACGTATGTTTATATTAAATTAAAAATGTATAGAGTGACAAAGGCCTCCCCTCTACTCTCCACATGTCTTTTGTAATCATGGAACAAACATTTTAAGAACAATTCTTAAGGCAAACATTACAACTTGATAAAAATAATAAAAATAAAAATACCATGTACTGAAGGGTAACTGCATTTTAATCAATTAGGTGGTGACATGAGCACACTCAAGAAGACATATACACTGAAAGAAATGACTATCATAGATGTCTTGTCCATGAAGAATATTATAGAAAAATATATCATTAAGGCATGAAGAGACGTGCTCCATAAAGTCCACAGCTGAGGAAGAGAAACCATGATGTGGAAGATTTAGCTTCACCATTCCCTCATTTAATTGTTTCATATATTTTTAGGATTCAAAAATTCACTGGAGGTTCTCTTTCTGACTAGGACGTGGAGTTCACACAGCACTAGGAGCAGTTTACTGATACCATCCACCTGCCCCAGACTGTGGCCATCCTCCCTTTCCTCTCTGCTCCCCACTTCAGCTTGCTCTGATCACCCTGGCTTCCTTTCTCACACCCACTCTGGAACATCATATTCTGCTTCCAATCCTCTGCACCGTGGTTCCCTATACCATGCTAAATATTCAGATTTGTGCAGGACTGTATCCTTTTCATGCCACAGGAATTCTCAATGTCATCACAGCAGGGCCTTGTCAGACCCATCACCTGGTGGAGTTCAGTTGTAGTCCCTTACTCTTTTCTTATGGAGAAAATGCTCTTTTAATTCACCTTTTCAGTTCACATTTGTCCATGTGCCCCTCCAGACCCTGAGCTCCTAGGGGTAGGAACTGGTTGCCTGATAAACGCTGGAACCACCTGAGTGGTCAGGGCCCAGTGGCTGCATGAACAACTGAGAGGATCCAGTCCATGACCGACGAGATCTATTGTCCAAGCCCAATTGACTTTGGTTATGTGTAAGTCCTGCTGTTTTCTTTTGTTTCCTACATCAACTCTGTGTTTCATGTGGGATTCAAACTCATGACACCGAGGTCAAGTACCATATGTCCTACTGACTGAGGAAGGCATGGCTTCTCTTGACATTTTTTCCTAGGTTTTAGTGTCATAAGTATTGAAGTTTTTTATTTATACATGTTGTATGTATATTACATTATGCTGAATTACCAAATAACTCCCCAAATTATAGTAGCATGTTACCATAGTTTTCTTCAGGTGGATCTTCAGTTTGGAGACTAAGCTACTTCATGTGGACTTTTAGGAATCCAGCGTCCCTCCACCAAGGGACTTCTCACACCGTGGCTTGTCATACACGTCTGATGCTATACGCTCATGGGGAACATCCCTGACTTAAAGGTTGTCAAGTGGTAAATTGGGGCAAAATTCCAGGCCTGTCAGTATGATCTCAAGTTCGCAGTGGTCACAAGAAGAACAGTGAGGGCCTGAATGCTTCAGTCCTCAGATATCAGTTGGGGAAATCTGGCTGGAAAACCACGAGACTAAGTGAGGGCTTTCTGTCCTGTGTAACCCTAAGCTTCGAATCCTAGCACAGCTGGGTGATAATATTCATGGGAAGAGTCCAGCAAAACAGAAGCATGGGAAGACCTCCAACTCCCAGGAGGTACAGCGTGACTCTGTGCCACAGAAATGTACAGAATTTGAATTTGAAACTCAGTTGCACACCTGAGAAAAAAATGCTTTGTCACTGGCAGTGTGAACACAGAGCTCTGACAGAAACTGATGAGATTAGACTGATGGATCGCTTTTCTGTGAGGGCTCACTGAAGAGTTAGGGTGCAAATTTTCATCTCCTTGGTGGAGAGAAGGATGCAGCCATAATGACCCAACCTATCCATACTGCAAGCCTTCAGGGAGTAAAACAGAATCACGTCCTGGAATCTATAGTTGATTAAATGGAGACCCGACTCTGCTTAGGAGAGGTGCATTCGAATTAGCTGAAGTACCTTTCAGAATCAGTGCAACAGGCCCTTCTCTCAGAAGACCATCACAAACAACTCACTCCTGTCAAGTTTATTGATCATAGAGGGCTGCAAATCTTCAACTTTTAGGGAAAACACTAAGTAGCATTTTTTATATTTTTATGCTTTAGACTTGTATTTATTTTTTCAGTTTTTTTCTTATTTTCACCTCTTTTTGAATAATTTTCATTATATATATGTATACACACACAGATATATATATACCTTTCCTTTCTTTCATGTAAGTATTAAGATAAGTAGAAATACCTAACAACTAAACTGGATGCATACTTTTCAACTTTAAAATGTTGAGACCAAACTAGATTATTATATTGCATAAGTGATGAGATTTTATTCTGCAAATCAAATACTTCAACAAAAATTTTCTTCATAATAGCCATTATACTCAGCATGTAGTGTTCCTAATCTCAACGGGAAGGCTGCAAGCTTTTTCCCATTGAGGATGATATCTGCTGTGTGTCTTTCATAGATAGATTTTATGAAGTTCAGGAATGTTCCTTCTATCCCTATACTTTGAAGCATTTTAAGCAGGAATGGATGCTGGATTTTGTCGAAAGCTTTTTCTGCATCAGTTGAGAGGACCATGTGGTTCTTCTCTCTTCTCTTATAAATTTGTTCTATCACATTGATTGATTTGCAAATGTTGAACCATCCTTGTAGCCCAGGAATAAATCCGCCCTGGACATGGTGGATAATCTTTTTAACGTGTTGTTGGATCCTGTTCGCTAGGATCTTGTTGATAATCTTAGCATCCATATTCATCAGTGATATTGTTCTGAAATTCTCCTTTTTGGTAGGGTCTTGCCTGGTTTGGGGATCAAGGTAATGTTGGCTATATGTAGAAGAATGAAACTCGACCTTTCTGTTACACCATACACAAAATAAACTCAAGATGGATAAAAGACCTCAACATGAGACAGGAATCCATCAGAATCATAGAGGAGAACATAGGAAGTAACCTCTTCAATATCAGCCACAGCAACTTCTTTCAAGATATGTCTCCAAAGACAAAGGAAACAAAAGTGAAAATGAACTTTTGGGACTTCATCAAAATCAAAAGCTTCTGCACAGCAAAGGAAACAGTCAAGAAAACAAAGAGGCAACACACGGAATGGGAGAGGATATTTGCAAATGACAGTACAGACAAAAGGTTGATATCCAGGATCTAAAAAGAACTCCTCAAACTCAACACGCAAAAAACAGACAATCATATAAAAAAAAAATGGGAAGAAGATATGAACAGACACTTCTCCAAAGAAGACGTACAAATGGCTATCAGACACATGAAAAAACGTTCATCATCACTAGCCATCAGGGAGATTCAAATTAAAACCACATTGAGATACCACCTTACACCAGTTAGAATGGCCAAAATTAGCAAGACAGGAAACAACATGTGTTGGAGGGGATATGGAGAAAGGGGACCCTCTTACACTGTTGGTGGGAATGCAAGTTGGTGCAGCCACTTTGGAGATCAGTGTGGAGATTCCTCAACATATTAAAAATAGAGCTTCCCTATGACCCTGCAATTGCACTACTGGGTATTTACCCCAAAGATACAGATGTAGTGAAGAGAAGAGCCATCTGTTCCCCAATGTTTATAGCAGCAATGGCCACGGTCACCAAACTGTGGAAAGAACCAAGATGCCCTTCAACAGACGAATGGATAAGGAGGATGTGGTCCATGTACACTATGGAGTATTATGCCTCCATCAAAAAAGATGAATACCCAACTTTTGTGGCAACATGGACGGGAATGGAAGAGATTATGCTGAGTGAAATAAGTCAGGCAGAGAGAGTCAATTATCATATGGTTTCCCTTATTTGTGGAGCATAACAAATAGCATGGAGGACAAGGGGAGTTAGAGAGAAGAAGGGAGTTGAGGGAAATTGGAAGGGGACGTTAACCATGAGATACTATGGACTCTGAAAAACAATCTGAGGGTTTGGGAGGGGTGGGCGGTGGGAAGTTGGGGGAACCAGGTGGTGGGTATTAGAGAGGGCACGGATTGCATGGAGCACTGGTGTGGTGCAAAAACAATGAATACTGTTGTGCTGAAAATAAATTAAAGAATTTAAAAAAAAACAACATTTCAGTGAAGTAAGGAATGTGGAGATTAACAACATTCTGACACTACCACCTAAACCCAGATGGTGACTCCAGAATGCTGACTTGCCTTTGCAGCTGTACCACTACAGGATACTCTTACACAGAACTTGAACTCCAAACTGATTATTTTTATATACTTCATATCCAGGTGTGGGTTTTTTTTGACACTGAAGCTAAAAACCGTTCATGTGCAAATTGCACAGATCCTGAAGGATTGCTGTGCTAGGAATATCTCAGGATTTGTTAAACTGCAGTTAAAAACATTTTGCTAACTTTATTTAATGACTTAGTCTTCCCTATCATTGGCTTGTTTCTGCAGTTGATGCCGGTATCATTGAAGTGTGATACTTGCATGAGCTTTTTACCCACAATTTTCCAAGCTAATGCCTCTGAAATGGTGTCATGCTAAGAACTCAGTGGATACATATACATATACATATACATATACATATACATATACATATACATATACATATACATATACATAGTCTTCTAGTGTTAGCTCATAATGCCACTGCATTCAGCTCCCAAAATATGAATGTTCATATAGAAAATATTAAATGTTTACTTCCTCAACTTTTTAAATCAGTATGTTTCCTTCATTTTAAACGATTTATCTTTTTCTGACAAAAGTGTCCAGTGAAGCTTACTTGAATCATCATAATTAAGTTAGGGTTACACATAAATAATAGAGATTTGTATTTCCTGGATTAACTAATAACATTGAGCTGTAAATTATAGACAAGGCTTTATTAAAAATGAAAATGACAGGGGCACCTGGGTGGCTCACTGGATTAAAGCCTCTGCCTTGAGCTCAGGTCATGATCCCAGGGTCCTGGGATTGAGCCCTGTATCTTCCTCTATGCTCAGCATGGAGCCTGCTTCCCTTCCCCTCTCACTGCCTCCCTTCCTGCCTACTTGTGATCTCTGTCTGTCAAATAAATAAAGAAAATCTTTATTAAAAATGAAAATGACCTTATAAATAACTTGCAAATATAAAAAAAGTCTTTAAATATGCTCACATGTTCATACAAATGTGGTTTACAGTTGTCAAACAAAGCAATCTTATAGTATAATATGGTCTTACTGAGTGTTTCAAGTGTACAGATCATGCTATATTACTCACTGAACGAGTTCAGAAACACTAAAACTTTTCTAAAACATAAGTTCATTAATCATGAATTTGGGTGTCATGTCAATGTCAAATCACTATAATAGCATCTGAATACTGTTCTCCTGCATTTATATTGTTGCAGCCTGTAAGAAATGGTTCATGGACTGGTAGCATTATGAGTATCACTGCTATGCACGCACTTATGGCTCCTGAAGTGGTGAGCTTAAATCCTAGACAACCTCTGTGAGCTGCAGTGTGTTTGTGTATCAGGGAAGTGAGAGTTAATATGAGGGAGAGAAACCCTAGAAAGTGGAGAGCCTAGAAATATTAACAGAGGAATATGATCTCATAGCTGCAGGTACTTGTGAGCCAGCACAGCTTCTTGAGCAAGGGAAAAGCATGAGGGTTGTCACATTTTAGCAGCCAGAGCTCTGCAGGAGGTTGGAACACCATTATGATCTTGTGCAACCTACTCATTTTAAAGATAAGAAAACCATTATGTAAATAATTCACCAATAGAACCAAAGCTAGCACCCCAAAACTAACACCCCAAAATATAAAGGTATTTACAAAGAAGGTTTTGAACAAAAAACTGAATAAAATATGCACAGGAAATAGCTTGTATGGCTTGCCATATTTAAAGTTAGGTGACACTCTCATTCAACATATTATTAGATGTCCTAGCAAAGCAATCAGACAACAAAGAGAAATAAAAGGTATTCAAATTGGCAATGAAGTAATCAAACTCTCTCTTCACAGATGACATGATACTTCATATGGAAAACCCAAAAGGCTCCACCCTCCAACCACTAAAGCTCATACACCAATTCAGAAACGTGGCAGGATACAAAGTCAATGTACAAAAATCAGTTGCTTTCTTATACACTAACAATGAAAATACAGAAAGGGAAATTGGAGAATAGATTCCATTTACTATAGCACCAAGAACCATAAGATACCTGGGAATAAAGCTAACTGAAGTGGTAAAGGATCTGTGCTCCAGGATCTACAGAACACTCATGAAAGACATCGATGAAGACACAAAAAGATGGAAGACCATTCCATGCTCATGGATTGGAAAAATAAGCATTGTCAAAATGTCTATACTGCCTAGAGCAATCTAGATTTTCAATGCCATTCTGGTCAAAATTCCACGGCATTTTTCAAGGAGCTGGAGCAAACAATCCTCAAATTTTATAGAATCAGAAGTGACCCTGAATTGCTAAGGAAATGTTGAAAAAGAAAAACAAAACTGGGGGCATCACATTGCCTGATTTCAAGATTTACTACAAAGCTGTAATCACCAAGACAGCATGGTAATGACATCACAACAGACACATCGAATAGTGGAACAGAAGAGAGATCCCAAATAGGGACCCTCAACTATATGGCCAAATAAACTTCGACAAAGTAGGAAATAATGTACAGTGGAAAAAAGACAGCCTCTTCAATAAATGGTGCTGGGAAAATTGTCCTGCTATGTGTAGAGGAATGAAACTCGACCATTCTATTACACCATACACAAAGATAAACTCGAAATGGATAAAAGACCTCAATGTGAGGCAAGAATCCATCAGAATCATAGAGGAGAACATAGGCAATAACCTTTTCAACATTGGCTATAGTAACTTATTTTAAGATGTGTCTCCAACAGCAAAAAGAACAAAAGTGAAAATGAACTTTTGGGACTTCATCAAGATCAAAAGCTTCTGCACAGCAAAGGAAGTCAACTAAACAAGGAGGCACCCGCGGACTGCGAGAAGATATTCGCAAATGAGAGTACAGACAAATGGCTGATATCCAGGATCTATAAAGAACTCCTCAAAGTCAACATACACAAAACAGATAATCATGTCAAAAAAAAAGGGCAGAAGACATGAACAGACACTTCTCCAATGAAGCCATACAAGTGACTAACAGACAGATGAAAAAATATTCATCATCACTAGCCATCAGGGAAATTCAAGTGAAAACCACATTGAGATACCACCTTACACCACTTAGAATGGTGAAAATTAGCAATACAGTAAACAACGTGTGTTGAGAAGATGTGAAGAAAGGGGAACACTCTTACACTCTTGGTGGGAATGCAAGTTGGTGCAGCCATTTTGGAAGACAGTGTGGAGATTCCTTAAGAAATTAAAAAATAGAGATTCCATATGACCCTGCAATTGCACTACTGGATATTTACCACAAAGATACAGATGTAGTGAAATGAAGGGCCATCTGTACCCCAATGTTCATAGCAGCAATGGCCACGGTCACCAAACTATGGAAAGAACCAAGATGCCCTTCAATGGACGAATGGATAAGAAAGATGTGGTCCATATACACTATGGAGTATTATGCCTCCATCAGAAAGGAAGAATACCCAACTTTTGTATCAACATGGACCCGGCTGGAAGAGATGATGAGTGAAATAAGTCAATCAGAGAGAGTCAATTATTATATGGTTTCACTTATTTGTTGAGCATAAGAAATAACACAGAGGTCATGGGGAGATGGAGAGAAGGGAGTGTGGGAAATTGGAGAGCGAGACAAACCAAGACAGAGTATGGATTCTGAAAAACAATCTGAGGGGGGACCTGGGTGGCTCAGAGGGTTAAAGCCTCTGCCTTCGGTTCAGGTCATGATTCCAGGGTCCTGGGATCGAGCCCACATCAGGCTCTCTGCTCAGCAGGGAGCCTGCTTCCCCATCTCTCTCTGCCTGCCTCTCTGCCTATGTGTGATCTCTGTCAAATAAATAAATAAAATCCTTAAAAAAAAAACAATCTGAGGGTTTTGAAGGGGCAGGGGTGGGATGTTGGGTGAGCCTGATGGTGAGTATTATGGAGGGCACTTGTTGCATGGAACAGTGGGTGTGGTACATAATTAATGAATTCTGATACACTGAAAAGAAATTAAATCCTTTTAAAAAGTGAAAAAAAAAAGGTAAAAAAAGTTAGGTGACATTGGAATGCCAAGAGCAGTTAAATCTGCAAAAACACTGTGGAAGACCTTAACTTTACCCTGCCTGAGAAAAATTCTCTGATGATTAAATGTCTTTGCAAAGATACTTTTAATTCAATGACATGGGCAGTTATCAGGACTCTCCATTCCCAACAGCTATGTGACATGCATTAGCCATGACCATGGAAGCGTGAAGAAAGTAGACAACTACAGAAGACATTGGGGGAAGTATAAAAATTCAAGGACTAAAGATGGCAATGTAAAGTTGCAATTAGCCCATTTTTATATTTTTTTGGATGACATTTCACTTACGTTCATAAACTTGCAAAGAACACAATATAAATGCAAAATGAGTCTCCTGAATTTTTACTAAAAAATTGTAAATTTGTTATGGTAGTAATAGTTTGAATTAATTTAAAACCATGATTTACTCTAATGATACACCAGACATTGTGAGTGGACTTTAAACAACGGTTTCCCATTTTTAAATTTGATATGCAATACTTTACCACATATGCAAGATCTTTGGGAAAAGTTGATTCCATCCCCTATGCTATGGGTGGGAGAATAAAATGGTAAAAATATCAATGGAGTGAAAAAGGGCCATACCTTACTCCTTATCTTTTCAGTAATCCCATAATTACCTCCTGCTAGACAATCTGACCCACACAAAAAAGTAATCACGTTCTTTAAGAAAATGAATAAAGAGTCTATGGGAGAGCAGAAACAACCTCAGAACAATAAGAGTTGGATGAGACTAATGGGTTGTCCATAGAGCACATCATTTGTTTTTGATGTAGTGTTCACCAACTAGTTTCGTGTAATACCCAGTGCTCAATGGACAACAATTGTCCATTACCCGATTACTCAATCTTTCCATGCCATTCCCTTCTGAAACCCACGCTTTGTTGTCTGGACTCCATGGTCTCTCATGGTTTGTCTCCCTCTCTGTTTTCTTCTTACTGATGAATTAGATAATTACTTTAAGTAACAGTAATTGACAAATCTATAGAGAAGATATTAGTCATTTTACTGGTGGTGCTGCAAAAGTCTACTGTATGGGATTTTCATTATAATGTGGTAGGAAAGCATGAAAAAATAAACAAAATTTGACTATATTAATTCAAAAACTAATCAAACCAGCCCCTTTTGTGATAGAAAATGATGGGGAAAGCATAGTAGACCATTCAGCAGGATGATCGCAGAGGGCCTAAAGAGATATATTTTACTAAGAACTTAATGAGGAGAAGGCAGATGAATGATAACCAGAGGAACTGCCTTCCTCTTAGGTGCGAATTACAATTTCAAAGCCTCAAAAGAGAAAGAGCTGGGATCTGATTTGTTAACTTGCTGTTGAAAACCCAGGACCTGAAAATATGGAGTGCATGTTAAGTGTGAAGTTAATAACTGATTATACATTTTTTACATTTGAAAAGAATAAATAAGGGAGAGTTTTGTTATTTGCAGAGGGCCATGTATACATTTGAGGAGGTTGGAAGTCATAGATGAATCTTGTGTTTCCTTGAGTTTTGTTATACTTTGCATTTCCATAATATACTGTTTATTAATTTGATCTACCAATGTGTTCTCAAGACTACAAGCAGTATTGTCTTATTGATTTCCATTAAATATGACAATTAATTGCCAATTTTATAATAACCAATAGTAAAATGTTTTACTTGAACTCTCAATGGACACAGAAGTGGTGAAGCCTTGACATAAGAAGATGGAAACATATGGAACTAAACATTCATGCAGGGGAAAAAAAACCAAACTTGGGGACAATCTGTTACATAGACTAAGAGCAATATTAATTTAAATGCAAGTGATGAATATTTTTACCACCTAGACTTGTGTTAGAACAAATTTACAATATTCCTAAAGAATTATGGGATGTGTTTAACTTGAAAAGTAAGTAAAACGAGGTAATGTTGTATTTCTGGAAAGGATTCAGGTGTTTTCCTCCTTGCAGACAGGCAGAAACAGAGAATTGCAACTTTCCAGAACAGAAACTTCCACAGAAACCAGTCTTGGTTTTGGGAAACCTAAGCTGTAATTTGTGAATTGTTTGATGCTTTAGTGTGGATATGACTCTGGTAAGAACTCTGATGGGGGAAAAGCCCCACAAAACAAAAACAAGCTCCAAGGGGACCAAGCCACAGGGAGCCTCTATACATTTGTGAGTTTTACATCCAGGGGCTCTACCCGGTCCTCATAGTTAATCGTGAAGAAAAATTTCCTCATGCCACTAGCAGGAGAAAGGGAAACATAACCATTTTGAGAATACTCTTTTATCTATATAAGAACAACTCAAATCGCTGATGGAATGTATCGATGAACAAGAGAATTGGAGAGACTCCTTATTTATGCATAAAAAGATTAAATATAGTCAAGATGCAGTTCTTCACAAATTCATCTGTAGATTCAAGACAATCCCAGTAAAAATCTCATTAAGATAATTTATGGATATCAGCAAACTGTTTCTAAATTTACTTGAGAGGGTTGAGGATCAAGAATAGTCAACATCATTTTAAAGAAGAAGAACAAAGT
>NW_019154576.1:0-1268 GCF_002288905.1 Enhydra lutris kenyoni | reverse complement strand
CTCACTTGCAGAGTCATGGAGGTTCATGGTTGAGGCTTGCACAAAGCGAGGCATAAACGTCTCCTGACATCATATGCCCTGGAGGCATCAACTGGTTGTGCTGGTTCCAGTGCTTACACTATATCAAAAACAATTATTCATTCTTTTCTCAGATGATATGGCTATATTTCAGTTTGGAGAATAGCAAATCTCAGTGAAAAATAGTAATGAAAGAGTATAAAAAGAAAAAAATCTGGACACTAATGGCAAATTTGCAACAATTTGTCCAGCAAATCAATTTTTATTTTGTACTTATAGATCTCAGTTATACTTCCAAATCTGTTACAATTTCATTTTCCTCATTTACATTATTTATTCACTTAAACGTGTTTATTGAGTTCCTACCTAATGTGACATGTGTTAGGCAATTGATTATATATTGGTGAAGTAAACACAAAAGTTGACTGCCCTTTTGGAGTTAATGATAAGTGAGAGAGCAAGAGATATTTAACATGTACAAAACTAAGTTAATAAGGACTTATGTTTGTGGTAAGTACAATAAAAAAACAAACATGATGCAGGAATGTCTATTATTATTGTTTCATGTTAGAGAAAACTCTGATCATCTCCAAGATGTAAGATACAGTGGGGGATCAAGCATATAGCAAAAATTTGGGGGTGCAGAATGGTTGAGGAGAATTCCTGCCTGAAGTCCCAAAATATTTCTTTGAATATTAAATCTTAAACTTAAAAATGAAATAAAAATACGAAGATATTTTTTCAAGCATATAGAATAAAAACAAATCACATTTGGTCATACCACGAATATACTACTAATAAAGTTCTTTCTTTCTTTCTTTCTAGTTTTGTCCCATGCCAGCTTTAATAAAATTCATATTACTCCTTGACTACTCTTCCTCTGCTCTTGTCTTTCTTCTTTTTCTTCCTTCTCCTACTCTTCCTTTTTATTCTTACATATTTAAGATTTATCTCATTTTGGTTTCTTCTCATTTAATGCTAATCTTGGAGGGGAATATGTGTGGCTCAGTTGTTGAGTTTCAGCTCAGATCATGATCTTTTCATTCCTGGGATCCAGCCCAGAATTGGGTTCTGTGCTCAGCAGGGAGTCTTCTTGAAGATCCTCTGCTTCTCTCTCTCTCACACACTCTCTCACACACACTCTCTCTCTCTCTCCAACCCCCCACTCTCTCTCTCTCTCTCTCTCTCACACACACACACACCCACACACTTTCTTTCTCTCTAAAATAAACAAATCTTAAAAAAAATAA
>NW_019154575.1:15361-16781 GCF_002288905.1 Enhydra lutris kenyoni | reverse complement strand
AAATCAATCCTTCTGGATATAGGAAAATATCATTAGCAATAAGGCCCTAGAAAACTACAGGAAAGAACCAAGTCAAAATATTGCATATGAAAAATAGAATGGTTGAATTAGATTGCACATAGATAGGGTAAATAATAGGATAAAAACAGATCAAAGAGATGTGCAATTGGTACTTTCTTTGGACATAACAGAAGTATTGACTTTGGACATGGAAAACTTATGGTAGAACCATTCGTGCAATTTCTTTACCAAAGAACTAATTAGCGAAATATGGTTTGGGGATACAAAGAAGTGGAAACTGGTGCAGGAGCCTGGCATAAGCAGCAGCAACAGAGCTTTTGTCATGCCTTTCATGCCCTTTTCACCCCCTTTCTCAGTGTCCCAACCTCCCCCACCACCGCTAATCCTAATGGACAGGGGAAGTAAAATGAGAAGTAGAGATTAGCAGCTGAGGGACACAACTGACTGAGAAAGCCCCAAAAATAGGGTGTTCATGGAAATAAAAGGGGCCACTCTAATCCCTTCCTTAGATCTTCAGCTGGAGCTCCCCACTGGCTGAACTCACCCAGCCAGAGAGCATAGATAACTGTTAGGCCTTTCTATCTCCCACTTCCACACCTCAGAAGGGGTGGGATGGGTGGAGACTGTCTTTAGGGAAAGACATGAGGTATCTTCTATGGATGGGTGGGTCGAAATTACTATATTCCACTCTGATGCATTAAAAAAATGAAATTAAAAGCATTCATTAAAATAATCTCCATGGGGAACCTGGCTGGCTCAGTTAATGGAGTATATAACATTTTATCTTGGGGTTGTAAGTTTGAGAAACATATTAGGCATAGAGATTAAGCAAAAACAAACAAACAAACAAATAAATAAATAAAACTTGCATAGAAGGGCAAACCTAAAAGCCAACTCTCAATTATAGAAAGCAAACAAAATTATAGAGAACAAGCAAACCATTATAGAATGGTACCAGAGGACAGGTGGGTCATGAGTTCAATAGATGATGGTTTAAAGAGGGCATTTGTTTGATGACCACAGTGTGTTGTATTGAGGTGTTGAATCTGCTATACACCTGAAACTAATATTACACTATACATTCAGTAACCAGAATTTCAATAAACAAACACAAGACAAAACAAACAAACAATAAAAAAAGCCTTTAAAACGTCTACATAAAGGTATTCCAGAGGAAGAAAGAGAGCAGAGTTGTAGAAGGCCAAATGCTGAGAAAGCCTGCACTTGAAATAAAATCAGAATATCTGATTCTCAAAGTTGTTTTTGCCGCAAGGATGTTTCTGGCCTTCAACAGACATCTGCAAAGGCCACAGGAAGGTAGTTGTATTAGTCAGAGTCCTCCAGAGATCCAGTGGGATGTCTAAAAGAAGTAAATATATAGCATCTATATCTATGCCTA
>NW_019154575.1:13961-15081 GCF_002288905.1 Enhydra lutris kenyoni | reverse complement strand
ACATCTTTCTGGAGATAAGGAGAAGGTAAGAAATCCAGGAGAAGCTGTTCTATTCCTGGAGATCATAATCAGCTGGTTACATATTTTTTATATCCAAACCAACCAATCCCAAGGTCCTACCTTCAACACTTCCTTTATCTCACTCTCACAAACTAAAGCCAATAATTCTCTCATTCTAAATCACAGGAAAGGTAGGAGTCAGACAACTAAAGACTACCCTAATACATAAAGATGCTTGACATTATTCAAACTGGCCAGTCCTAGACTGTTTCCACTGCTCTGCCTTGCTTTTTCCATGGAAACCCCTGTAAAGTCTCTCGGCTATGCTTTCACCTCCCTCCCACTTCTGTTTCTGGACCAGATTGGCGTTTCATCACCTGTGTGAAGTGGCATGCTCCCTCTTCTGGGTACATGCAAATAACAAAAATACCTCAGTTCCATTTGCATCTTTGTGTCATCACACAGTCAACTCCATAACTCAAAATCCCACAGGTATTTTAACACAAAGTCCAAATGTTCTTAGGCTGGAGACCTCGGAAGAGAAAATATTGCAGTTCAAGTTTGGAGTGGTCTGCTGGGATAATAACCGTCTTCCTCTGGGCCAGTTAGTCTTTTGTTCTAGTTAGGCCTTTGACTGATGAGATGAGGCCCACCTACATTATGGAAAGTCTTATTTTTACACCAAGTCCATTGTTTCAAGTATTAATCACATGCAAAAAAAAAAAAAACACTCTCTCACAGAAATACCTGGTAATAATGCTGGACAAAATATATGGACACGAAATAAACCAAGTCAATATACAAAATTAATCATCACGAGAAATTTATGGGGAATTTTTCACATATTACTCTAGGACCCAAAGGATCCTGACAAGATAAGGCACACTGTTCTCCTCAAACTCAGGAGCCTGCAGGGAAGGAGTGGAAAGGAGACAGCAACGAACAGGCCGATGTGCCCTTGCAGTCTGACTAGCTAGGGATCTGTCAACCAACATCAAGCTATGAATGTGGTTAGAGGTGGTCTGTGACTGATAGGGTTCCAGCCTCATGGCAGACACAAATGCTGAGCTGCTCTAAAGGAGGGTACAGTCATTCTTGGTATAAGGATATTACTGTAGTT
>NW_019154575.1:6946-13618 GCF_002288905.1 Enhydra lutris kenyoni | reverse complement strand
CTAAGTACATACAGCAATGTATGTACAAGCTTCTTTGTCCTGGGATCTTCCCCCCATCTTTTTTTTTTTTTTAAACCTAGGAGAGAAGATTGAATTAACTAAATCAGTTGATCTATTCTACCTTTCAAAATAAAATAAATGAAATGTAATTGGCAACTCTAAAATAAAAAAACTTAAATATAAAAAACAAAAAGCAAAGAAAATCCACGTCTAAAATAAATTAAAAAAAAACCTAAAAATTGATATATATAAGAATAAATTACTTATTAAAAATAAGCCTAGAAAAAATTCTAAAATGAAATAATTTAAATATGTATATATATATAATATATACATATATATTATATATATACAAAAGAGTGGCTATAGATTTAGGGAAGATGAAGGCAGTTGTCCCTTCTAAGTTATATAGGCTGCTCACTACATTAAAGAACAGAACCAAAATGGTGAGGGACAGTTGCAGTAGAAATAGCAAGAGAGCAGACCCCAATGAATGAGGGCTAGGGGGATACAGCTAGAAAATCTCCAGAACCAAGCCACCATGGATTTGAGCATTTCAGAGCAACAATAGGAGAGAGAGAGCTCTGTGAGGCTAGAGGTCTGCTTAATACGTACTGCTTTCTACAAATTCACTAAAGCAAGTTTAGTGACAGAAAAATAGTGCTGTGGACTCCCAGGCAGAGGGCTGTAAGAGGAAAGGGGAGTACCTTCAGAATAGTGCCACTGAAGAAAATGAAGGCATTAATTCCTGACAAACTTCATCTACTTTCATGTGCTTTGTTTTTCCAAAATGAAGCAAAAGGCATTAGGGAAATGAAACAGGGTATTGAATGATACCATAAATTAGAGTTAGAAAAACTCAGTGAGGAAAGTACTGGTCTCAGAGAAGAAGAAGCAGTGTATAGAAACATCACTTCCTAAGTGAAATGTAAAGTAGTAAATGAAAGGCAGAAGACAGTGCTGTATGAGGATGGGAAGTAAAAAGAGAAAAATGCTAAAAAGAAACTAAGAAAGAGACTGCAAGGTTTGAGAGAAAATATCAAAATGTGAAGTTATGAAACGGAAATGAATATTTGGAATGCCTCTGGGAAAACCAAAGCAAAGACACGAAAACGTTAAAAGTCATAATACAGAATTTTTTGGAAACACAATAAATCCTTTCAAACTGTTTATTAACAGAGTACCCTGAGCACTGATTCAGAATGACAAATGGCAGGTTTAGTAAAATCATTGAGAGAAAAATGAAATTAAAATTGAAATGCAAAATTTAATTAAAATGTAAAGAAAAAAGGAAATCATTGGGCATCTAGGGTAAAGGAGCAGATGACATATAAAGGAAAAGAAATGACAATGTCAACCATATTTCTGAATGCCGTATTTTGTACCACAAGAAAATGGCGTAATGTATTGAAAGACACTGAAGGGAAGACACTGTGAACCATGGGTTTTATAGCTAGAAAACCTGATTTATACAGAATAAAAGTCTTGGCATTCAAGTCATTATGCAAGAACTCAGGCTATATTTTTCCCATGACCCCTTGAAGAGGGATGACCAAACATAGGACAAGAAATGCATTGAAAGAATGTAAGGACAGATGGTTAGCAGGCAGTCTATGATGACTTTCCATCACTAATGTTCTGTGAGAGGGAGAATGACCTCAGTGGCGGTCCCTAGGGTAATTGTTTCATAATAATTCAAGAGCTTTCTTGGTTCAGAATTCTTTTTATTTTATATTTTATGTAAACATATTTTTAAAACAACTGGAAGTAAATACTGCTTAATATAGACAACTTATGTTAATTAATTGATTTTACATTTAAAAAAATAGTAAACTTCCAACATTAAGTGTAATGGTTATTCAACAAAATGCATTCCAAGTCCACACAATTCAGGAAGGAAATAACTGGCACTACATTAGCTGACTTGGGAGAGAGGAGTGTTCATGGGGGAGCCAAAAGGCAGCTCTCTTGTTGGCCTCATGGCTGATGGAAGTCCTCGGGAATGGGCAATCTCCATCCCCTCCAAGGCCCAGGCTGAGCAGTGATAGAATCTATAGAACTAGCAGGAATCCACAGGTGTCAGGGTGATGGATGGAAAAGGGGCTCAGCAGGGTGGGTGTGTGTGTACCTCTCAGGCCCTGGAAGATGACCTTGAGCCCTAGAATGCGCAAGGGTCAGATGCATAAGGTACTGGGGCCTGTTTGCTGCTCTGTGCTGAGGGGGTGATCTGTCATCACGCAGAATCATTTCATCTGAGTGACAGGCAAGTCAGTTTTCAGGATCAGGTCCCCTGGACTGGGAAATAATGCAAAGGGAAGGGGAAGACTCTAGGTTTTCAGGGATGAACAGTCTGAGTTCCACAGATCTGGGCCAAGGGAGGAGCTGGGTGTCTCAGGTCTCATGGAACAGGAGTGGAAGATGACCCTTTCTTTCCCCCCACTCCTCCACTCAAGTCAGTCCTGTCATGAGATCTGCACCTCAAAAATGGGCAGCTTTCTGGAATGCTTCCTTTTTTCTCTAATAAAGATTTTCATTTCTAGCACAACCACTGAACCTTGCCTGTGCTTTTCAGTTAAAAGATCAAAAATTCTTATGCAGTGGTATTAAAAACATAGGAAAATAGCAAAGTATATGTGAACTTAACTTGCCTTCTCTGCTTCCTCTGCGCACCTGTTCCACATGTCCATTTCCTCTACTTTATCATGTCATGGAAGTTCTAGCTCACCAATCAGACAAAAAAAAAAAAAAAAAAAAGAAATAAAAGGCATCCGAAACAGCAAGGAAGAAGACTAACTCTCACTCTTTGCAGATGACATGATAATTTATGTGGAAAACCCAAAATACTCCACTCCAAAACTACTAGAACTCATACAGGAATTCAGTAAAATGTCAGGATATAAAAGCAATGCACAGAAATCAGTTCCATTTCTATACACCAACAAGATGGAAGAAAGAGAAGTTAAGGAGTCAATCCCACTTACAATTGCACCACAAACCATAAAATACTTAGGAATAAATCGAACCAAAGAGACAAAGTATCTATACCGAGAAATACTGAGTACTCTGTATTTATACAGTACTCATGAAAGAAATTGGGGAAGACACAAAGAAATGGAAAAATGTTCCATGTTCATGGCTTGGAAGAACAAATATTGTGAAAATGTCTATGCTACATAGAGCAATCTACACATTTAATGCAATCCCTATGAGAATACCATCAACTTTTTTCAAAGAAAAGGAACAAATAATCCTAAAACTTACATGGAACAAGAAAAGACCCCAAATAGCCAGAGGAATGTTGAAAAAGAAAACCAAAGATGACGGCATCACAATTCCAGACCTCAAGCTTTATTACAAGGCTGTAATCATCAAGATAGTATGGTACGGGCACAAAAACACACACACAGATGAATGCAAGAGAGTAGAGAGCCCAGTAATGGACTCTCAAGTCTATGCTCATCTAATCTTTGACAAAGCAGTAATGAATGTCCAATAGAAAAAAGACAGTCTCTTCAATAAATGGTGCTCGGAAAATTGGACATCCACATGCAGAAGAATGAAACTGGACCATTTCCTTACACCACACACAGAAATAGACTCAAAATGGATGAAAGACCTCAATGTGAGACAAAAATCCCTCAAAATCATTGAGGAGCACACAGGAAGCAACTCGTTTTTCCTCAGCCACAACAATTTCTTCCTAGAATCATCACCAAAGACAAGGGAAGCAAGGGCAAAAATGAACTATTGGGAGTTCATTAAGATCCAAAGCTTTTGCACAGCAAAAGAAGCAGTCAACAAAACCAAAAGACAACCAAAAGAATGGGAAAAGACATTTGCAAATTACATATGAGATAAAGGGCTAATTTCCAAAATCTATAAAGAACTTATTAAACTCAACATCCAAAGAACAGATATTCCATTCAAGAAATGGGCAGACCTCCTGAACAGATATTTCTACAAAGAAGGTCTCCAAATGGCCAACAGACACATGAAAAAGTTCTCAACATCACTCAGGACAAGGGAATTCCAAATCAATACCACAATGAGATACCTCCTGAAACCAGTCAGAACGGCTAAAATCAACCAGTCAGGAAACAACAGGTGTTGGTGAGGGTGTAGAGAAAAGGGAACCCTCCTAAACTATTGGTGGGAATTCAAGCCTGTGCAGCCACTCTGGAAAACTGTATAGATTTTCCTCAAAAAGTTGAAAATAGAGCTACCCTATGACCCAGCGATCCCACTACTGGATATTTATTCTAATGATAGAAATAGAGTGATCTGGAGGGGCATGTGCACCCTAATGCTTCTAGCAGCAAAGTCCACAATAGCCAAATTATGGAAAGAACCTAGATGTCCATCAACCGAAGAATGGATAAAGAAGATGTGATATATATCTTTCTCTATATATCAATCTATCTATATATATCTATATCTGTATCTATATCTATATCTGTACACACACACACGCACACACACACACACACACTTTTCTTTTTCCCTTGGGGTCCTGGGATTGAGTCCTGCATCTGGCTCTCTGCTCACCAAGTAGCCTGCTTCTCCTCTCTCTCCCTGTTTCTCTTCCTAAATGTGATCTTTCTTTGTCAAATATATAAATATAATCTTTAAAAAAATAAATACTTTAAAGAAGCAATTAGGTTAAATTAAATCATAATTAAGTAGCTTAAATTAAATTAAATCCTAGCCCAATCCTAATCAATAAGTCAAGTGCCCTTATAAGAATGGGAAAAGACACCAAGGATGGACCTGCATAGGGAAAGACCATGTGAGGAAACAGCAGGAAGGTCCAGTCTCCACGCCAGGAAGAGAAGCTTCAGGAGAAACCAAATTTTCTGATACTTTAATTTTGGACTTCCATCTTCCAGAATTCTGAAAAAATAAATTTCTTTGGTTTAAGCCACCCAGTCTGGTGGCAGGCATTCTGTTTACACAATCCTAGCAACCTAATGGAGATTTTGGCATTGAAAAGTAGGGAGCTGCTGTAACAAATAGGTGCAAATATAGAAGTGACTTTGCGGAAGTGGGATGGGGAAAGGCTGGAAGAATTATAAGGTGCATGTTAGAGAAGTCTACATTGACTTGAAGAGACTGTAGAACTATGAACCTTTAAAGGTGATGCTCATGTGGTCTCTGATGGGAATGAAGAATATTAGAAACTGGAGGAAAGGCGATCATTGTTATAAAGAGGTAAATCACTTGGCTGAATTGTGCTTAGTGTTTTCTGGAAAACAGAATATATTTGTGATGAGTTTGAATGATTACCTGAGGAGATTTCTAAGAAAAAAAATGTCAAGGGTACAATCTGGATTTTTCTTACAATTCATAGTAGAGTGCAAGAACTTAGAGATGATTTTAACAAGGAATTGTTAAGCAGTTGTTAAGCAAAGGCTTAATATGTATATAACTAAATTAATTAGTACTTATCACTGCAGTAAGGACAAAAAAAGAAACAAACACGATGCAGGAATGTCTACTATTATTGTTTCATGTTCGAGAACACAGTCAAGGATCACCTCCAAGACCTTTGGCGATACAGTGTGGTTGAGGAGAATTCCTACCAGAAGTTCTAAGACATTTGAGAGATTAAATTATATAACGTCATTCCCTTCAATATTAAAGATGAAAATGACATAACTCATGCATAGTTTAAAAAAACAGAAAGATATTTTTTCAAACATGTAGAATAAATACAAAACACATTTGGTCATACCACAAAGATACTACTAACAAAGTTCTTTCTTTCGTTCTAGTTTTGTCTCATGCCACACTTTAGTAAAATTCATATTACTCCATGACTATTCTTTCTCTGCTTTTGCCTTTCTTCTTTCCCTTCCTTCTTTTACTCTTCTTTTTTATTCGTACATATTTAGGATTGATCCTATTTTAATTTCTTCTCAACTAAAGGTACACTTGGAAGGGAGCCTGGGTGGCATGGTTGTTGAGTTCCAGCTCAGATTGATCTGGAGTCAACCTGGGATCCTGCCCAGAGTTGGACTCTGTGCTCAGCATGCAGTCTGCTTCAAGATTCTCTGCCTCTGCCCAAAGCCCACCCCCACACTCTCTCTCTCTAATAAAAATTATTTTAAAAGAGATGAAAAATATGAAAAACCTGAAAAAAATTAAAAAACCTGCAAAATAAAAATATAAGAATGCTACTTAGTGTTTTCCCTAAGCTCTGAAGCTTTGCAACCTTCTATTATCAGTAAACTTGAGAGGAGGGAGTCGTTCGTGATTGTGTTCAACAGGAGGGATCTCTTGCCTTGATCCTCAAGTGTAAGTCAGCTAGTGCAAAAGCAGCTCTCCTAAGCAGCAGAGACAGGTCTCTGTGTAAGCAGCTCTGGATTCCAGTATGTGGTGTTGTGTTACTCCCTGAAGGCTTGCAAAGCCAATGGGTGAGATGAATATTGCTGCAACCTGTTCTCTATCCAGGAGCTGAAAATTTGCACCCCAGCTCTTCAGTGAACCTTCAGAGCAAAAAACAATCCACCAGTCTTAACTCCTCAGTTTCTGCCATAACTCTGTGTTCACGGTGCCAGTGAAAAGACATTTTTATCTCAGGAACGCAACTGAGTTCCAACTCCAATATTGTTTTGTTTTTAGAGATTTTATTTATTTATTTATTTATTTATTTATTTATTTATTTATTTATTT
>NW_019154575.1:0-6890 GCF_002288905.1 Enhydra lutris kenyoni | reverse complement strand
TTTATTTATTTATTTATTTATTTATTTATTTATTTATTTATTTATTTTTATCTATCTATTTATTTATTCACATTTTATTATTTTATGTATTCTATCTATCTATCTATCTATCTATCTATTTATTTATGAGAGGGTCAGAGGGAGAAGCACACTCCCCATGGAGCTGGGAGCCCAATATGGGACTCGCTCCTGGGACTCTGGGATCATGACCTGAGCTGAAGGCAGTTTCTTAAACAACTGAGCCACCCAGACATCACCAACTCTTATTTCTATGGATTCCTGTGACACAGACCCACACGATACCTGCAGGGTGTTGTAGGTCTTGCCATGCTTCTGTTTTTTGCTGAACCCTTCCCAAAAAAGTGAATGCCCAACCATGCTGTGATTCAGGGTATAGGGCTACACAGAGCAGAAAGCCAGGAGCTAGCTTCGTGGTTTTCAGCCATTTTTCCCTAACTGGTGTCTGGGAACTCTGAAACATTCGGGCCCCACCTGTTCTTCTTCTGACCCCTTAGGATCCTGAGATCATACTGTCACACCTGGGATTCCAACCTGTTCACAACTTGGACACTTTTAAGCCAGGAATGTCCCCTACAGTAGTAGACTCCTAAGTGTTTCAATCATGCACTTCGTCGTCGATAAAAAAACTTTGCAGTAGGCACCTCCCCTCTTCTGTATCCACAGCCATATCACCCGCACAACATATTCCCACCCACACCACTTGAGCTATGAAGCTGCCCAGGCACCACAGTGGGAGCTAGAGGAGCTCTTGAAGTGGTTCAGGATCTTCTTTTGTGGCTGGTGCTATTTTTCCAAGAAGAGAAAGTATCATCACCATGATTGATTTTTCATGCCCCTCCTAAGTAAGGAAAATTTTCCCACCATTCAATGCTCTCTGAGTTCATGAAGCAATCCCTGGAAGGTCTCCCCTGATAGCTGTTCATGGGCACAGGGATCTGAGAGAGTACTGATTACTCATGGCTTACCAGTTGATGGAGACTTGCTCTGTGTGGCTTAAACTGTTCCCTCTACAGATCTATATCAGCCAAACCCTGTCCTCCTCACCTCAGCGTCTCTCTGGTTCTCCTCTCTCTGCCACTTCCCTCCTTCCTGTGCTCTTTTCCCTCTAATAATGAAATAAATACCTAAAAATAAATAAAAGATTGAGCATAAAAGTGTACATTTAGGTCTTCAAGACCTGGATGGAAACACCCTCCTTTGTGTATTTCTTTGTCATCTTTCCTCTTGTGCTGATGACATCAGAGGTGCGTGACAACCCAGGGAGTGAGAAGGGTGATGGTGGAGGGAATCTGCCTTCCTAAAAGACCCCATAAAGGATTTCAGTTTCCTAATTTTAAGAGCCACTCAACACTGTCATGGGAGGAAATCTGTGGTGACATGCTACCAAAATTTGGGGAGTTACTTGGTAATTTAACATAACATAATATACCTACAACATGTTGAAAACAACAAACTTCAATAGTTACCAGCCTAAATCCTTTAAAAATGACCAAAGAGGCACCTGTCTTTCTCAGACAGTAGGATACTTGATCTCAGGGTTATGAGTTTGAGCCCCACGTCAGGTATAGTTAGCTTAAAAAACAAAACAAAAGAAAACAAAATGACTTACAAATAAGCAAAATCAATGAGGCTCAAACAATGGAGCTGGTCAATGTTGGGATGGATCCTGTCTTGTGTTCATTTAGCCACTGGGCACTGCACACTCAATGGTACCAGTGCTTATCAGCCAACCAGGTTCTCCCTCTAAGAGCTCAGGGTCTAGAGGAGTAGATGGACAAACAAGAAACAAAATTGTGAATGAAAAGAGCAATTGCTCCATAGGAAAAGAACAAGGGACTACAACTAAGTCCTGAGCTCCACCAGGTGAGGGATATGACAAGGCTATTCTGAGATGACATTGCGAATTCCTGTCGCAGGAAAAGAAGGAGACAGCCCTGCTCAAATCTGAGTGTATTCAGCCTGTCAGAGGGCACCATGGAGCTGAGGATCAGAGGCAGACTTTGATGTTCCCAGAGTCGAGGTTAGAAAGGAGGCCAGGGTGGCCAGAGGAATCTGAGGAAGAGAGCAGAGAGGGAGGGTAGGAGGACCAGGGCCTGGCGCATTTCGACAGTATCAGTGCCATTCTCCCAGTGCTGTGTGACCACATTTCCCCATACTTAGTGGTTGAACCACAAACATTGTCTCTCGGTCTCAGGGGATCAAGAATCCAACAGTGCTCACCTGGGGGCTCCTTCCAGAGTCTGTCTTTAGGTTGGGGCTGTTGCCAACACCAAGGGAGGACCTGCCTCACTGAGAACTTGAGCTCACTTAGGGGCATTGGCTAGATACGGCCCATCTCAAAGACCTGAGTTTCTCTGTCTGTTGTTGGCCAACAGTGCTAGGCCAAGTGCATATGTCTGTGTCATGGTTCAACCTAAAGGCTTGTACTCCAGTATGAGGATCTGATAGAGAACATGGGTCAGAGTCAACATGGGGGTGAGCAATGAGCTTTTATAACTAAATCTAAGCAGCGCCTTTGGGTCATGTGACCATTTTCTGTGGAATAAATGTGAATCAGTAAATCCAGATCACACTCAGTGGAGGGGGTTACACAAGGATGTTTACAGAGCATTTGGGGAACCAACGGTACCCCTGAGGGGAGAAGGTGATGATCCCTGCAGGGTCTGTGCCTTGCCCAGGATCAGACTGGAAGGAAGGCTTACCAGGCATAAACCCAGCTCTTTGTGTGTCCTCAAAGTTGGGAACCTGGATACACCTAGCCATTCACTGGTGGCTCAGGAAAAGGTTGTCTAGAAGGAACTGGTTATTGACATGGAAATGGTATCCAAATGAGGGTGATTATTGATATCCCAGAGAGGAGACATCTCCCCATGTTCTTGTCTGAAGAGGACCCCAGGTCATGGCTCCCCACTGGATGGACATCACACCATTTGGAAAGAAGGTAATGGCTTACATCACAGGACAGGCAATCTCTATGGGTAAGGGTGGATTCTGACCCTCAAGGGACAAGGATCCAATCACTTCTTTAGGGTTTGCATTGAAAATTAGAAGCCTAATAACTTGGGAAGCTATTATGCAAGCTATTACCCTGTTCTTCTGGCACTCCAGAATGTGAGCACTGATGAACACATGTGTTTCACATAGGAGAGAGTGTGCATGTACACACAAAAACACACAAACCAGTAGGGACTGTGTGGTGGAATCTGACTAGTAGCAGATTCAAAAAAGTTGATAAGAGGAAGGAAATTTGGTCGGAGGTATTTTCTACATGGGACACCGCTTGTCTACCATCATAGATATTATCCAACATACGCCTATGGATATCTGGTAGAAGGACATGTTAGAATCATCTGTATTTTACAGAGAAGACCATCCCTCTCAAGCACAATGGTTTATCCAAGGTCAAAAACAGGTAAGAATAGAGAGTTGTGTCTGAAGCCAGGTGTTTTTCCAAGCTGGGGCCCTGGCTGCACCCAGATCATCCCTGGGGCCCTGTGGAGAGGGGTGTGTTGATGTCACTGTGTACAGATGTGGCCTTTCATGGAGAAAGGCGATAAGGAGATGGCAGACCAGAGTACTGTTTGTGTACGTGTCAAACCAGGAGTGGACTGTAGTAGGGGATCCCAGGCAGTGATATCACTTCCTTGACCACAGACCCCAACAGAACTTGGAACCCCTGCAGCCAGGCACCCAGATTCTAGTGTAGTCCAGCATCAGGGTTACTTGGCTTGAGACATCTGATCAGGAAAGGTGTTCTCTTGCTGATTGCCTACTTTCCAGTACTCTGGCTTCCAGAAACCCCAGAGGAATGGATTTTTCACATACTGCAGACATTGGCTCAAACCTCTCCCTCAACACCTCAGGGCATTTGGCAAGAGGTGCCATAAGGTATTTAATACTGAGCAGACTAGGTGATGCCAACCCCTCTGAACTATCCAAGGGCAGCCCTATCCCTTCCTCTTGAGTTTTAGGGAAAGAGGAATATGTGGGTGCTCCTGCCCATGGGCTGGAGGATGTTGAGCACAGTGGATACCCTGGTGATCCCTTCTTGTTAACACCAATGTCATTGAAGGCAGGGTGAAAAGAGGATTCCTGAATTGCCTCTTATCTGTGCCAGAGCACATCCACAGCCCTGATTAAAGAGGGCCTTCCCTCTCCACCAGGGTAGCGAGGCACTGTAATTTAGAGGGGCTGCTGAACTCTCATCCATATATCTATTATTCCTGCTTTAGGGTAAAGGTCTGAGAGCTTCTTCTGGAAAATGGGAAGATGTCCTGCGGAGATGTGGATGGTGTGTGAGCACTGTGGGAGAGCATAGGGGGATGGAGGACAGCTTCAACCCTTGAGAGGGTCATTCTCCCTGCTTGCACCCTCCCAACCTTATCTCTACCTCAATTCTGGGACCCAGAAATGAGTATTTAGAAACAATCACACAGAAGTCTGTTGGAATATGGACACTGGGTCTTCAGAGGGTGCTCAGGAGACCCAGTGAGAACTCAGAGACCGGACATCCCACACCTGTGGGAGATTAGTGTCAGTGGAAGGAGACCCACTCACGGAACCCAGTGAATAAGGCAGCAGATGGGAACAGGAGGTAACTTTTGAGCTATTTGGAGGGTCCTGGGCAGGCCTGGCTAGAGACAGAGTCCCTTGGTTCCCATCATGGTTGTATCTTCCAAGAGTAGTGGCATGTGCAGTGACGGTAATGAAGAGGCCAGGCACCACACCTCCCTGGACACATGATGTTGAATTTAAGTGGCAAGTGGGCAAGGAGACAGGCTGAGGAGTGTGTCCAGCTACCCGGAGGACAGAAATGCTCACATCATTGATCAAGGACCCACATTCATAGTGAATTTCTGCTACCCTTCCATTTGCGACAAGGTCTGTCTCAGGCAGGACTACCAGATCGCAGGTGAACAAGCAGTAGGACTGGTCTCTGACAGGAGCTGGAAACCCAGGACCCAGGTTCACACAGGGTTGCCTGGGATATTGGTTTGGGAAGGTGCCCTGTCCTCTGACTTCTCTGCCTACCTGTCTGTCCCTAGGACCATCTATTCCATGTTGAGCACATGGCTGGATCAATATCCCAGGGATTTTTTCCATCCCCCAGAATTTCCCAGCCTGAATAGCCTACAGGCATACCTGGGTCTCTATATGCCAGGCTCAGACCTGGAGTGCTGTTCCCAGCTTCTGCTCTCATAGCTGCAACACCTCGAGACCACGGACCCAGAGGCTGGGGTGAGGAGGACTGGGACTGACTGATGAAAGCCTGAGGAGGATATATGGTGGGCCACACTGAGTAAGCCTCCATAGATTGTAGCTGGGCCAAGAGGAGTGAGTAGTCTCAGATCCCTGCCCCCATGGGCTTCAGATGGGGAGACCTTCCAGGGATTGGGTCTTGAACGCAGACCACTTTGAGTGGTGGGAAAAGTTTTTTTTTTTTTTTTTTTTTTAATGTATGAGGCAAAAGGGAAGTCAGTTGTGCTGATGATACTTTCTCTTCTTGGAGCTATAGAACCAGCCCCAGAGCAAGATCCTGATCCAACTCAGGAACTTGTCCCAGCACCCAATCTGGCACCTGCTGCATCTTTGGGGCCTGAGCTGGCCCACCCCATCCTGCTACTGTGGCTCACCAGTCAAGAAGTACAGCGACACCACCTGCCCTGGTAGTCAGGGCTCTAATTCACTTTCCTGAGGTGCAAGAGCCATCAGCCCCTTTGCCTGAACTGGAGGTCCAGCAGGGTCCTGATCCTGCTCCTGCAGTTTCTGAACAGCCTGAACCACCACCTGCCTCAGTGGAGCAACCAGCCTCAGCCCTTGAGCAGCAGCCGGTGCAGGCTGCAGCCCCAGATAATGCCCTTACCTCCCCTGTCTTTGCCTTCTTTGTAATATTTGTGTTTTGTATACACCTGTAAAATGACTTAATAGATTTTGTTCATTAAATAAAGTAGAATTTGAGTTTACATAAAATTTTACTTAGATCCTTTTCAGTGGTATATCGAGGTCCCATTAGGTGCATTCAGAGTTTGGCACAACCAGTTACTTCTACAACATATCCATCTCAGAGACATCTGTGCTACTAATCACTCACTGCTCATTCCCTTACCCCAGTCCCTGCAACCACTGCTCTTCTCTATGTCTCTGGTACTTTACCTCCTCTTGGATTTTCATGTGCCTGGAATCCTACAATATGGCCTTCTGTGTCTGTCTGCAGAACATAAGAGTGATTCACGGGCTGCCTTGGTGGTTCAGTGGGTTAAGCCTCTGCCTTTAGCTCAGGTCATGATCTCAGGGCCCTGGGGTCGAGTCCCACATCAGGCTCTCTGCTAGGCAGGGATTCTGCTTCCTCCTCTCTCTCTCTCTCTACTTGTGATCTCTCTCTGTCAAATAAATAAAATCTTAAAAAAAAGAGTGATTCACATTTTTAAATTGTTTTATAAAAATATCGTTTTATTACAAAGGTATGTTCCTGAAAGAACAAAGATAATGGGAAGCCCCAAAATGAACTATTTTCATTATCTGTGATAAGGTTTCCTTCTATAAGGATGCCTTGAAAATCAGAAACCACAAGAGAAATGTCTGGGTCACGAGACACCTTTAATTTTTCATTTCCTGGATAGTCTACATTTAAACTATTCTAATAAGTATATTATAAAATATTAAAATCATGTCTTAATATTCTCATTTGTTGCTAACAAGTTAGGTAATAAAGTAAATATTTCTTTAGGTTTTATCCACACTATGTTTATGTAGTAAATAATGATTTAAATATGAAAAAAAAGGAAGGCAAATTCCTTCTACCAAGAAATAATCGCCCATAACACACAGTGTCCTTCTCCCTTACCTTTCCCTCTAAGTGTAGTGTGTGT
>NW_019154574.1:0-16818 GCF_002288905.1 Enhydra lutris kenyoni | reverse complement strand
CAAAAACAAAAAGAACCCTCTATATTGTTTAGGGATATATCCTATGTGATGAAATTGCAAGGAAAAGTAATTAACAGAAATAAGTTATTCTACCTCCAGGGGGAGGGAGATGGCTGTAATTAGAAAGGGACTTAAAAGATAATAGCCGTATTCTATTTCTATTTTTTTTTAAAGATTATTTATTTTAGAAAGAGAAGGGGTGGAGGGTGGGGAGAGCGGGAGAGCAGGTTCCCTGCTGAGCAGGGAGCCTGCAGGGACAGCCTGAGGCTCCATCCCAGTACCCTGAGATCATGACCTGAGCTGAAACCAAGAGTCAGATGCTTAGCCAAGAGGCACCCAGGCACCTCTCTATTTCTGTTTTTAAAAATTTGGTGGTATGCAGGCTTTTGTCTTAGTATTTAAGAGTTAGAAATAAGTACGTGATAATTTTGTATACCTTACCCCAGCCTCTGCCACAATTAAAATATTTTTTAAAAAATATGGTGGTTTACTAAAAAGGAACAATTTAAGAAATATTTGTAAGAAAGAGCAGTCACTGGATAAAGTATTTTTAAAACCTAGAAAGTTGTCAGTTGGTATTTCTACTCCCCCCCACTCTCCACAATTACTTAGAATTTGAAGTTTTACAAATAGTAAGCTAGAGAAATGGAATAAAATTCAATAGAGTTAGTGACAGGATCTTAGTAACTAGGATAGTAAAGCATCTGGAATTCTAGAGCCAAAATTGTTGTGAACGATCCTTTGTTCTTTAAAGATAATATACCTCGGACTCTTTGTGTTGTAGGGAGTTTGGAGACACATTTGCATTCCTAGGGGGAAAACATGAGAAAGAAACAACTGGGAATTTCTGGTTTCCATTTTCTGATCATCTGTGCATAGATTCCTCTAATGGATCACACGAATGATCTTTAACAACCTGGGTCCCCCGCCCCCTTTTTTTCTTTTTTTAATTTTAATCGAGGTAAGTGCAGGTTCCATGCAGTTGTAAGAAATAATACAAAGAAATGCCACGTACACTGCATCTAGTTTCACTCACTGGTACCATTAGGCAAACATACAGTGCAGTATTATCACCAGGACATTGACACTGATGGACCTGCTGATCTTACTCAGATCCCTCCTAGTCTCCCTCGTGTCTGTACGTATTCTGTCCATTTTTACGTGTCCAACCACCGTAGTCAAGATGCCAAACAATTTCGTCACCACAAGGATCCTTCCTCTTGCCCTTTTTAAAATAATTTAATTTTTTTTAGAGAGGGATTGGAGAGGGGCAGAGGAGGGAGAGAGAGAATCATGACCCTGAGATCGTGACCTGAGCTGAAACCAAGAGTCAAAAGCTCAACTGACTGAGCCACTCAGGCACCTCTCTTCTTGCTCTTTTATAACCACTCTCCCTCCTTTCTACCCCTCTCCCTGACTCCAATTCCTCTCCCTACTCCAGTCCTTAAGCCCTGGTAACCAATAAACTTTTCTCCATTTAAAAAATGTCTTAGGGGCGCCTGGGTGGCTCAGTGGGTTAAACCTCTGCCTTCCGCTCAGGTCATGATCTCAGGGTCCTGGGATCGAGTCGCACATTGGGCTCTCTGCTCAGTGGGGAGCCTGCTTCCTCCTCTCTCTCTCTCTGTCTCTCTGCCTACTTGTGATCTCTGTCAAATAAATGAACAAAATCTTTAAAAAAAAATAAATGTTGTATAAATGAAATCACATAATATGTAACATTTTGAGGTTGACTTTTTTTCACTCAGCCTGATTCCCTGAAGATTCATCTGAGATGTGGATGTCAGTGAGTCCCATTTTTAAATTTACCTGAAGAATGTTTAATGGAAATTTTGGATTCTGAACTCATTTTGTAAATATCATTTCCTGTTCAGTTAATGTATACTTTGAGTAGTGGATAAAGCATGTATTTTTAAGTGTGATTATTTGGGACTAAGTCTCATTTTTACTTTGGAAAAATTATTTTAACTATGCTAAGCCTTAATTTTCTTATGTGTAGAATGAGGATAATAATACCTCTTTCATAGAATATTTAAAGAATAAATGAGGTAACATGTAATGGTCTTAGCACTATGCCTATCACATAAGTGTTCCATAAATGGCAGTAGAAAAGAAAGATGGGGTTACTACAGCAGTATTATTACAGTCTGTGACTTTTAGGTTAGTCTTGGAAGAAATTGCTTTAGCATTCCTACTACATTTGGATTTTATGTATGTTTGGGGAAGGGGAGGAACATTCAATATATTTCTATAGCCACTAAACAATAATGCTTAGTTCTTCAGAATAGGTATATCTAATCCTTCTATTGTTCTTTACGTAACTGGCTATAGTAAAAAGTAAATGATTGTTATAATGTTATGTATCCTTTTTTAAAGGATTGTATTTGAGAGAGGAAAGGAATGAATGGGCGAGTGGCAGAGGGAGAGGGAAAAACAGGCTCCCTATTGAGCAGGGCCCTTGATCCCAGGACCTTGGGATCTCTACCAGAGCTGAAGGCAGAGGCTTAACTGGCTTAAAACGACTTAATCGACTTAACCAACTGAGCCACCAAGGCACCCCTTTAATGTTATGTATCTTAACAAAGACTAGTTACTTCAAATGAATAAACTATCTTTTTATACGATAGTACAGATTTGCTAAGGTTGAAATATCTATAATTTACATATTTTAAATTTTATATGTATATATTCCCCATCCTCAGGTAACCGGAGTCCTGGATGATTGCCTCTGCGATATCGATAGTATCGATAAGTTTAACACCTTCAAAATCTTCCCCAAAATAAAAAAATTGCAAGAGCGAGACTACTTCCGTTATTACAAGGTATAGTTATAATTTTTGATTCCGTTAGTAGCAAAAATTTTTACATAGCTCTCTACAGATGTGACTTTTATGACCCTTTTGAAAACCCATTTTGACTTCTCAAAATGCTCTGTGTTTTTTTCATCATTGGAATATATTAAGTATTGTAGTGAAACCTGATCATCTTTTTGAACACTAAGAACCTGGAACCCTCTTTCTGTGTTTGGGAAGTTCCTCATCTTTCAGTTTTGGGACAGAGACTACTTCTACAGAAGCTGAAAGTGCCACAGAATCATCTGTCAGCTTTCGTTGTAAATTAGGCTCCACCATCTGGACCCCTCCCCAGGCTCTGTGTTGTGCTGGTGGCCCCTGTCCTATGTTAGTGCTGTTCGCAGTATAAGTACCACAGCAGCACATGGTTCCTCAGGAGCTCACTGGAAGGGCTGCTGAACCAGGCTGAGGGCACAAGCAGAACAGCTTTCGTAGTAATACTGCGGAGTTGATTCTTAAATTGAGCGCTCTGCTCTAGACCTTTACAGAATAACCAATGCTAGTTTAAAGGTAGCAACAATAAGCAATATTCAAAAGCAGTATTTTAAATCGAAGAACAATATTTTAAAAGCTGCTGTTATGCTTTGTTTTGCTCTTGCTCTCAGTATTCAATTGGGTTTATAATTTCTTTGATATTCATTTTTAGTTTATTTTAAAAATTGAGCATGATTTTCTTTTTTATCCTGATTCTATGTAACTATCTTAGTCTTTAAATATTTCTGAGGATAAAAAAGAAATTAGAGCAGAACTAATAGCCATTATTTTTATATCACCACCAAAATTTTGACACCGTTAGCCATTGCCCCCTCTTTTTTTTTTTAAGGTGACAAAAAATTTTATTACGTCGTGTGCCTTGCAAGAAATGCAATAGCCATTTCCCTTGTTTTTGCAACAGTCTATATCAAATTTCTGGATGAAATTCCTCCCTAATTTCTGGAAAAACACTTACACATGTGTCTAATTGGTCTAATTGACCAAAAGAGGGAAAGACACTTTGGTTAACAATCCTATTTGCATAAATATAAGGGGGAGTGATTGTTTCTCAAAGGAACGTTAGGGGTTACAGGAGGAGGAAAAATGGAAGTTGGATAGGCAAACAACAGTGTTCTAAGAAAATGTTCTAATCAATTTGATGAAATTATTCCATATATAATGGAATTATCCACTTACTTCCCAAGGGAGGGTAATGCAGTGATGTAGTTAATGCATTTGTCTCCAAGTCAAGGATATTCTGGTGATGATTATTCCTTTCTCTAGTTCTGCCAACCTACATATTAAACAAAAAGGACATTTAACCACTGCCAGTATACTTTCCATACACTAGTGGCAGAAAAAGAAAGCAAAGAGAATAGGTTAATTTTAAATATGTGCAAACATACTTATGATTGAGCAAGGATACCTAGATGGAAGCCAGTCTACCCCTGTCAACTGCTTAGTTGGCTGCTGAGTTGGTATTTACAGTTTCTTATACTGTCTATTCCATTTCTTTGTTCACCAAATATTTATTGAATAATTACTTTGAAGTAGGCGCTCTTTTTTTAAGAGTTTTCCTATTTTTATTATTATTATTATTTTATTTATTTTTTTTTAAAGATTTTATTTATTTATTTGACAGAGACAGATCACAAGTAGGCAGAGAGGCAGGCAGAGAGAGAGAGTAGGAAGCAGGCTCCCCGCTGAGCAGAGAGCCCAATGCGGGGCTCGATCCCAGGACCCTGAGATCATGACCTGAGCCGAAGGCAGAGGCTTAACCCTTTGAGCCACCCAGGCACCCCTATTATTATTATTTTTAAAGATTTTGTTTGTATGTCAGAAAGAGAGCCAAGCAGGGGAAGTGGCAGGCAGAGGGAGAAGCAGGTTCCCCGCTGAGCAGGGAGCCTGATGCGGATCTTGATCCCAGGACCCTGGGATCATGACCTGAGCTGAAGGCAGACGCTTAGCTGACTGAGCCATCCAGGCGTCCCGCAGTAGGTGCTATTCTAAGGGCTGTGGATACAATAGTGAATAACACAAAGACTCTGACTTCATGAAGCTTTTATCCAGATTAGGAAGGCAAGCAATAAACAGTGAAATATAATTTCATATGGTTATTAAGGTTAATGCTATGGAGAAGAATAAAGTAGGAGACAGAATAAATTAATGGGTTGGGGAAGTTAGGTAGCTTTACTTTTAAAGAAGATGATCAGGAAAGAAAGGTATTCGTGCTGTGCCATTTGAGTAAAGACCTACATAATGTGAAAGCCATGACAAGATACGGAGAGAGAACATTCCAGGGAAGGAGAGTAGAGCTACAGGTATAAACATCTTGAGTGCAGGCATAAAGGTTGAGCGTGTTTGAGGAGTAAGTTCAGCCTGGCTGGAGCAAGGTGAGTGAGACATGGAGAGTTGGAAAGTAAGAGCCAGATGAGAATATCTTATGTAAGGATGTTGAATTTTAGTGTAAGTGTAATAAGCTTTTGGGGGGACTCGTACAAGACAGACTCTCAGGGTGTGAGATAGGAAATAGAGAAACCATGTAGGTTTTTGCATGAGACCAGATGGAAAGTGATAGAGGTTGGAATAGGGCAGTAGAGTTGGAAGAGGTGAAAAGTAAGCAAACGAACATCGTATATAAGAGGTAACACCAGCAGACTTACCGGATGGGGTGAACGTATGCTGTGAGAGTAGAAGTGAAATCGAAGATGATGTGGAGTTTTGAGTGTATTACAGAAAAATACATCCTGACCAAGTTAATCTTATTCTAAGAATGCGGGAACAAGGCTTTTAGGTCCTCAACACAGTTCACCACACTTTCCTGATTTTTAAAAAATTTAATAGAAATGATGGATACTTCTTAACATGATCATTTTAATCCTAACTTTAGCATTGCCACCAACTTGCTTGTTGGGAAATAGTCGAGGAATTCTCACTTAGGTGAGGGATCCAGGGTACCCACTGTTCTTTACTGCTTGAGATAATAATTAGCATACCAAACAAGAGAGAGCAACTAGAGGCATAAACATTTTTGAAGAATAAGTAAAACTATCCCATTTATAAATGACAAAATAATACTAGAAAACTCAAATAATGAACAAAAATGATAAAAAAATGCATTAAGATGGATGGCTATAAACTTAATATACAAAATCCCATATCTTCTTAAATGTAAACAATAAGATATAACAAACAAAATCCCCATTTACACTGAGCAGTCAAGAAGGTCACTGTCCGCCGGCCCCATTATTTTCCATCACGAAACTCTGGATGTTCTTTGTAGCACTTTCTACAATTTGTAATTAAACAAACATGTATAATTTCTATTCCCTCCAGTAGACTCCAGGTGGGTGAAGTACTTTTTTATATCTCTTCTTTGCCGTAGACCCTACACAGTGCAGATAGCGGGTGCTCAGTGTACACTGAAGCGGGTGGGCACTCGGGAGAACCCTAACGGGTAAGGTGCTGACAGAAATCAGAGTAAAATGCTGCCCAGGGTCTGCAGGTGAGCAGTGTACTTGGACTTTATTCCTTTTTTGAAGTGTCAGAGGACTAATAACAGTTTTTTTTTTTTTAATTAATATTACAACCGGGTGTCTGAAAAACTGCAGTTTAAAATTTTGAACCCTATAGATGCCACAGGGTAGGAAGCTTTTTCTTCTTCCCACCACCACGTCAGTGGTGCGCAGCACAAGGACCGCTAGAGAGTGTTGAAGAACTGTGCCATCCGTGTGCTAACGTTTATCCACTCTTTCTCTCCAGGTCAATCTGAAGCGACCATGTCCTTTCTGGGCAGAAGATGGCCATTGTTCAATAAAAGACTGCCATGTGGAGCCCTGTCCAGAGGTAAAATAAATTAAAAAAAAATCATAAGGAAAACATTGCTTCCTCTTGGGCTCTTAGATAAGCATGAATTTATATTTTAGGCCACTGTTAATGGATTTAGACTTGTCCTCAAATTCATAAGCTGTCATCTCTCTCTTTTTAACCACATTATTGAAGGTTTATTTTATACTTGTCACCAAAATGGGTTTGAAGAAACTCTTGTACCCAGTAGTATTGATCTGTTGTGGAAGTATAGTATGGTTCTAAGCCATGTGGAAGCCTGGGCAGCCTGTTCTAGGACTGGATCTACAATTGACTAACTCTTATTTCATGCTTTATTGAATATGCTTCTTATTTCATAAGAAAAGTGATGTTACTGGACCTTAACACATTTAGAGTGGGAATTAGAGTGATTTGTAAAGTAGAGGAATTTCAGGCTTAGTATGAGGTCTTCATTTGGTGGTTTTGTTACATTAAAAAAAAAAAAAGCTATACTTATATTTTAGACTTTTGTTTTAGACATATACCATAATTAATTCTTTTTAAACAGTAATTCATTATAAGCTGTGTTTTCATTTCACTTTTTACTTTTCTTACCTAATCTATTAATCTAGTTTGTTATCCTTAAAAATGGTAAAAAAAACCTTAACCAATGTCCTTTCTTAAGGGCCAATTTTAAAAATCCTCTTCATTTTCCTTTAAGAATAAATTTTTTTAAACTTTTTAGTCTGAAATAATTTCAGACCTACAGAAAAATTGGGAGAATAATACCAACAGTCCTCATTTATTTTTATTCAGATTCCCTGAATGTTTATCACATTTGCTTTATTACTCTTTGTATATATTACTTTCTGAACTATTTGGGTGTAAATTACCAACAAGGGGATACATTACCCCTAATTACTTGTGTTTCCTTAAAAACAAGATTATTCTCTTATGTTACCACAATGTAACTAACAACATCAGGAATTTAACATTTTTATAATACAACTGTCTTAATCTATAGACCTTAGTCATATATTACTGAATGACTTCATAATGTGCTATATAGCTAAAAAAAAAAAAGTATTAAAATACAGTGTTATATTCACTTCATGTGTACACAATAGTGCTTCAGTAGTTCATATACTACTCATTGCTGATCAAGATAAGTGCACTCTCAATCCACTTCGCAGGTTTCAGCCATTGCCTCCTCCTTATCTCCTCTCTGGTAACCATCTCTTTGTTCTCTAGTTAAGAGTTTGTTGTTTTGGTTTGTCTCTCTTTTTTGTTCTTGTGTTTGTTTTGCTTCTTAAATTCCACGCATGAGTGAAATAGTATGGGTAATTCTTGTTCTGTAAATGGCTTGTTTTCCTAAGCATTATACGCTCTAAATCCATCCATGTTTTGCAAATGGCAGGACTTCATTCTTTTTTATGGCTGAATAATATTCCATTGTATGTGTATACACCACATCTTCTTTATCCGTTCATCTGTTGATCAACACTTGGGTTGTTTCCATGGGTTGTCTATTTTAAATAATGTTACTCTAAACATAGGAGTGTAGGGTGCCTGGGTGGCTCAGTGGGTTAAGCCTCTGCCTTCGGCTCAGGTCATGATCTCAGGGTCCTGAGATCGAGTCCCGCATCGGGCTCTCTGCTTGTCAGGGAGCTTGCTTCCTCCTCTCTCTCTCTCTCTGCGTGCCTCTCTGCCTACTTGTGATCTCTCTCTGTCAAATAAATAAATAAAATCTTTAGAAAAAAAAATAGGAGTGTATCTATCCCTTTGAATTAGTGTTTTTGTATTCTTTGGGTAAATAGGTAGTAGTATAATTGCTGGACCATCGGGTAGTTCTGTTTTTAATTTTTCAAGGAACCCGTATGCTGTCTTCCACAGTTACTGCACCAGTTTGCATTCCCACCAACAGTGCACGAGTGTTACTTTTTCTCCACGTCTTTGCCAGCACTTGTTTCTTGAGTTTTTGAGTTTAGTCATTCTAACAGATGTGAGGTGATAGTTCACTTTGTTTTTGATTCGCATCTCCCTGATGATGCGTGACGTTGAGCATCTTTTCATGTGTCTGTTGGCCATCTGGATCTTGTCTTTGGAGAAATGTCTGTTCGTGTCTTCTGCCCATTTTTTAATTGGATTATTTGGGATTTTTTTTGGTGTTGAGCTGGTCTTTATATAATTTGGATAGTAATCCTTAGTTGGATATGTCATTGCAAATATCTTCTCCCAGTTAGTTAGGTTGTCTTTTAGTTTTAATGGTGGTTTCCTTTGCTGGGCAGAAGTTTTTTATTTTAGTGTAATCACAATTGCTTATTTTGCTTTGTTTTACTTGCCTCAGGAGACATACCTAGAAGGATATTGTTATGGTCAACATCAGAGAAATTACTGCCTGTGCTCTCTTCTAGGAATTTTATGGTGTCAGGTCTCACATTTAGGTCCCTAATCCATTTTGAGTTTTTGTGTGCAGTGTAAGAAGTCCCGTTTCATTCTTTTGCATGCAGCCATGCAGTTACCCTTTGTTGAAGAGACTTTTTCTCATTAAATATTCTTGCCTCCTTTGTCAAAGATTGACAATAGCATCGTGGGTTTATTTCTGTGCTTTGTATTCTGTTCTGTTGATCTAAGTGTCTATTTTTGTGCCAGTACCATACCTTTTTGATTACTACAGATTTGTAATATAATTTGAGATTTTATTTATTTATTTATTTATTTGACAGACAAAGATCACAAGTAGGCAGAGAGGCAGGCAGAGAGAGAGAGGAGGAAGCAGGCTCCCCGCTGAGCAGAGAGCCCGATGTGGGGCTTGATCCCAGGACCCTGGGAGGCTTTAACCCACTGAGCCACCCAGGTGCCCTGTAATACAATTTGAAATCTGGAATAGTGTTCCCTCCGGTTTTGATTTTCTTTTTCAAGATCGCTTTGGCTATTGAGAGTCTTTTGTGGTTCCATACAAAGTTTAGGATGTCTTTTTTCTAGTTCTATGAAGAATGCTGTTGGTATTTTGATAGGGATTGCATTAAATGTGTAGCTTGCTTTGGGTAGTATAGAAATTTTCACAATATTTGTTCTCCTAATCTGTGAGCATGGACTGTCTTTCCATTTCTTTGTGTCATCTTCAGCTTCTTTCATCAATATTTGAATAGTTTTCACAATCAGGTCTTTTCACCTCTTTGCTAAGTTTATTCATAGCTGTTTTATTATTTTGGGTACTGTTGTAAATGGGATTGTTTTCTTAATCTCTCTTTCCGCTGCTTCCTTATTAGTGTATAGAAATGCAGCAGATTTTTGTACATCGATTTATGTCCTGAAACTTTACTGAATTCATTTTTAGATGTAGTCGTTTTTTGGTGGAGTCTTTAGGGTTTTCTACACAGAATATCATGTGTTCTGCAAATAGTGAAAGTTTGACTTCTTCCTTAACCAGTTTGGTTGCCTTTTATTCCTTTTTGTTGTCTGATGGCTGTGGCTAGGACATCCAGTACTATGCTGAATAAAACGGTTAGAGTAGATATCCGTGTCCTTTTTCTGACCTCAGGGTAAATGCTCTCAGTTTTTCCCCCATTGACTATAATGGATTTTCTATATAATGCCTTTATTATACTTGAGGTATGTTTCCTCTAAACCTACTTTGTTGAGGTTTATTGATCATGCATGGATGCTGTATTTTATTGGATGCTTTTTCTGTATCTGTTGAAATCTGAAGCTTCTTTTCCTTTGTCTTACTGATATGATGTATCACACTGATTGATTTGTAAATATTGAACCACCCTTGCAACCTGGGGGTAAAGGTTGATCAGGGTGAATGATTTTTTTTTTTTTTTTAATGGATTGTTGGGCTTGGTTTGCTAGTATTTTGTAGAGGATTTTTGCATCTATGTTCATCAGAGTTATTGGCCTGTAGTTTTTTTTTTTTTTTTTTAATCAAAAAAATCTTTTTGTTATTTTTTGTAGTTCTGGGTTTTTTTTGTTTTTTTTTTAAAGATTTTATGTATTTATTTGACAGAGATCACAAGTAGGCCTTTGGGGCGGGGGGGGGGTGGGGAGGGGGGGGGAGCGGGGGCAGGGAGCTGGCTCCCTGTTGAGCAGAGAGCCTGAGGCAGGGCTCAATCCCAGGACCCTGGGATCAGGACCTGAGCTGAAGGCAGAGACTTTAACCCACTGAGCCACCCAGGTACCCCTGTAGTTCTGTTTTTTAATGGTGACTTCACCTGGCTTCAGTATCAGGATAATACTGGCCTCAGAGAATGAATTTGGAAATTTTCCTTCCTCTTCATAGTTTTGAAATATTTTGAGAAGAATAGGTATTAACTCTTCTTTGAATGTTTGGTAGAATTTGCCTATGAAGCCATCTGGTCCTGGAGTTTTGTTTGTTGGGAATTTTTATTTTTATTTTTATTTTTTAAAGATTTTGTTTATTTATTTGACAGAGAGAGATCACAAGTAGGCAGAGAGGCGGGCAGAGAGAGAGAGGGAAGCAGGCTCCCTGCTGAGCAGAGAGCCCTAAGTGGGGCTTCATCCCAGGACTCTGGGATCATGACCTGAGCTGAAAGCAGAGGCTTTAACCCACTGAGCCACCCAGGTGCCCCATGTTGGGAATTTTTTGATTACTGATTTAATTTCATTGCTGGTTATCAGTCTGTTTAAATGTTCTTTCTTCCTCTTGTTGTTTTGATAGATTATATGTTTCTAGGAATTTGTCTATTTCCTCTAGGTTGTCCAGGTTTGGAGTATGTAATTTTTCACAATACTCTCCTGTAGTTGCTTGTATTTCTGTGGTGTCCATTGTTACTCTCTCTCATTCGCAATTTTGTTTGGGTCCTTTCTCTTCCTCTCCCCCCCCCTTTTTTTTTAATGAGCCTGGCAGAGGCTTATCAGTTTTGTTTATCTTTTCTAGGAACTAGCTCCTGATTTCATAGATTTCTTCTATTTTGTTTGTAAAAAATTTTCTGTATTGTTTATTTGTGCTCTAATCTTTATTATTTCCTTCCTTCTGCTGGTCTTGGGTTTTGTTATTCTTTTTGTAGCTCCTTTATGTGTAAATGTAGGTTGTTTGAGATATTTCCTGCTTCTTGAGGTAGGCCTGTATTGTCCTAAACTTCCCTCTTAGAACTGCTTTTGCTCCATCTGCAAGATTTTGGACCATTGCGTTTTCATTTTCATTTGTTTCCATGTAATTTTTTATTTCTTTGAGGTCTTGGATGACTCATTCATTGTTTAGTAGCATGTTGTTTAACCTTGATGAATTTGCGCTCTTTTCAGATTTTTTCCTGTGGTTGACTTTCAGTTTCATAGTGTGCTGGTCAGAAAAGATGCATGGTATGACTTCGATCTTCTTGACTTTGTTCAGGCTTGTTTGATGGGCTAATCTGTGATCTGTTCTGGAAAATGTTCTGTGTGCACTTGCGGAGAATATGTATCTGCTGTCTTAGGATGGAATGCTCTGAAAATATCTTTTTAAGTCCATCTGGTCTGGTGAATGAAGCCATTGTTTCCTTGTTGATTTTCTGTTTGGACGATCTGTCCATTGATGTAAGAGGGGTGTTACAGTCTCCTATTGTTATTGCATTCCTATGGATTAGTTTTTTTATGTCCGTTGTTAACTGTGTATTTGGGTGCTCCCATGTTGGGTGCATAACTATTTATAATTGTGTATTCTTGTTGGAGTCTCCCCTTCATCATCATATAGTGTTCTTCTTTATCTCCTGTTACAGTCTTTGTTTTAAAGTCTATTTTGTTTGATTCAAGTATTACTACTCCAGCTTTCTTTTGACGTCCATTTGGATGACGAATCTTTCTTCATCCTCTTACTTTCAGTCGGCAATTGTTTTTATGTCGGAAATGAGTCTCTTGTAGGCAGCATTATAGATGGATCTTGTTTTTTATCCACTCTGTAATCCAAAGACACCCTGTGTCTTTCGATTGAATTGTCTAGTCCATTTACATTCAAAGTAGTTATTGGTAGATATAAATTTATTACCAAGTTGTTACTTGCTTTGTGATTGTTTTGTAGTTTTTCTCTGATCTCTCTCTTGCTCTTTTTTGTGGTGTTTTGGCTTTCCTCAGTGATATACTTGGATTCCTTTCTCTTTATTCATTGTATATCTATTGCTGGTTTTTTTTTTCTTTATTTCTTTTCAGTGTAACAGAATTCATTGTTTATGCACCACACCCAGTGCTCCATGCAATACGTGCCCTCCTTAATACCCACCACCTGGCTCCCCCAACCTCCCACCCCCTGGCCCCCACCCCTTCAAAACCCTCAGATTGTTTTTCATAGTCCGTAGTCTCTCATGGTTCATCTCCCCTTCCAATGTCCCTCAACTCCCTTCTCCTCTCCATCTCCCCATGTCCTCCATGTTATTTGTTATTGCCGGTTTTTTGATTTGTGGTTACCATTAGGTTTGTATGTAACATCTTCTGCATATAACACTCTGTGCTAAGTTGATGGTCATTTAAGTTTGAACCCATTCTTTATTCCTTTCTGCTTAACATTTTGGACATATGGTGTCATATTTTGTATCCTTTGTGAATCTCTTGACTGATATTTACAGATATACTTATTTTTACTGCTTTTATGTTTCCTACTTTTCCTACTCTTACTTACAGTTTTTTCTTTCCACTCAAAGAGTCGCCTTTAAGGTATGGCTGGTGTAGTAGTCATAAACTCCGTTAGTTTTTGTTTGTCTGAGAAACTCTTTATCTTTCCTTCTATTCTGAATGATAGGCTTGCTGGATAGAGTATCCTTGGCTACAGATTTTTCTTTTCAGCACTTGAAATCTATCATGCCACTCTCTTCTGGCCTACAAATCTTCTGGTAAAAAAATCAGCTGATAGCTCTATGGGGTTTCCCCCTTGTATGTAACAGTTTTCTTTTCTCTTGCTGCTTTAAAAATTTTTTTCTTTATCACTACTTTTTGCCATTTTAACTACTATGTGTCTTGGTGTGGATCACCTTGGGTTGGTTTTGTTGGGGGATCTCTCTGCCTCCTGGATCTCAGTATCTGTTTCCTTCCCCAGATTTAGGAAGTTTTAGCTATTATTTCTTCAAACAAAATTTCTGTTCTCTTCTTTTTCTTCTTCCAGGATCCCTGTAATTTGAATGTTATTACACTTAATGGAGTCACTGAGTTTCCTATGTCTATTCTCATTTTATATAACTTTTTTTTTTTCTCTCACATGCTCGGCTTGATTACTTTCCTTTCTCTGTCTTCCAGGTTGTTAACTCATTTGCCTGTTTCCTCTAGCCTACTATTTATTCCATTTAGTGTATTTTTATTTTCATTTATTGTGTTCTTCATCTCTGATGTGTTCCTTTTTATTTCTGTGTTAAAACTGATGTCCTCCATTCTTTTCTCAAGCCCAGCGAGTATGTTTATGATCATTACTTAAAATTTTCTGTCAGCCATACTATTTATATCCATTTCACTTTGGTCTGTTGCTGTGGTTTTGTCCTGTTCTTTCATTTGGGACATATTCCTTATCTCATTTTGTCTGATTCTCTGTATCTGTTTCTGTGTGTTAGTGAGTCAGCTCTGCGTCCTCCTCTTGAAGTTCATGGTCTTATGAACAAGATGTCCTGTAGTGCCCTGTGGTAGAGTTGTCCCCTATTCTCCGGGACCGGGCACTTCAGGGACTGTCTCCTGTGTGTGTTGCATATGCTCTGCTCTTGTGTCCTGGCCAGCTTTTCCTTTAGTGCAGTTGTCTAAGAGGCTCTCTTAGCTTGTTGTGGGCTCTGTTTGGTCCCCCGCTGGAGTGCTGCACATTTTAACAAGGTGTGTGCTGGTCTGTTTGTGAAACGAGACCTATTTCCTGCACTGGCGGATGGAGGGCTGTGTGGGTGGGGTACCAGTTTCAACAGGATGTGTCTTGAGCTTCTTGCAAGGTCCACAGCTGCCCAGACTGAGGCCCTGCAAAACGTGTGGGTCAGGAGAAGCTGCGCTGGTGATGTTTACACTGGTCTTCCGTGGGAGGGGATCCAAAAGCAGAACTGACACAAATGTGTCGAAAAGGAGACCTTACTAGGTTTAGGTGGGTGGGGCTCAGTGTAAGCAATTTAGCTAGGAAGCGTTGCATAGTGCTGGTTCCCACAGGTGCCTATGTGTTTATGCTGTGAGTGGGGGTGCCGAGGTGAGGGAAATGGTGCCTGCTTCCTTTGTTCCTGGAGGGGTCTCCCTGTGATCCCTGCCTTTTGGGACATGCTCTGAGATTAGTAAGTCTCCCTCCTATATGCCCTAGGTGTTTTTCAAATTGCTGCTTCTATGTTGTAGCTACCTGGGCTGTTTGTCCTATTCTCCCCCCCCCCCCCATCCCCGTCTGTTTTAAGGGCAGGAACTCTGCTTCCTAATGCCTTTTAGCTCTCCCAGAGTGGAGGTGCTGATTTTTAAAATCCAGGCTTCAAGTCCCACTGGTTGTAGGAACTCCTGAAATTTGGAGCCTCTGGCTTTCAAAACCGAAAGTTACGGGGATTGGTCTTCCCCGTGCATGCGTGAGTCTGTTTCTCAGCCTCCCCCGCACCTCCAGCTCTTCACTGCGGACAGCCACGGCCTGTTCTGGTGCGCACCGCATCTCTGCCCTCCTACCCAACTCGATGCGGCCTCTTCTCGGCCTGTAGTTGCGGCGCTTTTTCCTGCCAGTCTTTGGGTTGTTTTCTAGATTGTGCGAAGTTTCTGTTCTCTAGTTGTATCCATAGGATGAGGTGAGCCTAGGGTCCTCCTACCCCATCATCTTCCCAGCCTCAATCCCAGCTGGTTTATTTCATTCTTGATTTAGTTATTAGTTTTACATTTTTCATTACTTCTAATAATTCTCTTCTGTGATGTTATGTGTTATTCGTGATAATATATCTGTGATGCCTACCCCCGTATTTCTAAAAGGTTTATTGTTAAGATTTGCATAAGTCAAGTTATTGTATTTAGCATCAAACCTTTAGAAAAGCTGCTAAAGATTTTGGTTTTAGCATATTATACTACACTAGTCCGAGGACACACTGCAGCCAGCAGTCACTTTTGGTTAGTATTCCTTCCACATTTTAAATTCAGGTTCGTGGCTGTTAGATTTGACTTAAGTTTTATAGTCTTCTCTCTTCTGCCTTCTGTTAGATGTACTAACAAATACTAAAATAATAAAATGCTGGCAACAAGTAATGTTTTAATCTATTAATCTTTTTATTGATGAGGGAAATATCTCTTATCATTATTTATATTCTTCCACCTGGCAGGAAGATATTTATTCTGAGTATTTGGTTAAATTTACCTAAGCTAAAATTTACCATGACACATGAAAAGATTTTAGTAGGTATTTTGCTATACCAGAGATTCTGATGCTGGAAATCAGTCCCCTAGATTGATTAGAGGATCAACCTGTGATTTTCTGCTTTCAGATAGGGTTTTTTGTTTAAAATTGTGTCTGATGAACCAGTTATAATGATTTCTAGGTTTGCTTATTAAAACCTGAAACTAAAACTAAAAACTAAGCTTTGTAGAAAAGAAAGCTGGACATAGGGATTTTCTGTTAGTAAACCCTGATTACCTAGATTGGTAAATCGAGGTGAATCCTGTGCACCAAGGAACTGATCCTGTCAGTATTAATCCCAAACTACCTTCACTTTAGATGTCAGTTTAGAGCAGAAATTAAGATTGAGCGTAAAATTTTTCAAAGAACTTTGAAAATTTTTAAAGCTTCTGTTTCTGTGGTAGGAAAGTTTATGGAAAAGTGATTTTTGTCAGGTTTTTTTTAACCTAAAAATTATGTGAACTATTCCATACTGCATTACAGTTTAAATTATAGCTTATTTGGGGGTGCCTGGTTGGCTCAGTGGGTTAAGCCTCTACCTTCGGCTCAGGTCATGATCTTAGGGTCCTGTGATCAAGCCCCACATCGGGCTCTCTGCTCAGCGGGGAGCCTGCTTTCTCCCTCTCTCTCTCTGCCTGCCTCTCTACTTGTGATCTCTCTCTCTCTGTCAAATAAATAAATAAAATCTTTTAAAAAAATTATAGCTGATTTTGACACTGTTATTCTGTATATGTCGTTCAGTTTGCTAAATTAAGATTTACAAGTCCATAAATTGGTTTATTAGATAGTATGAAGACAATTTGAATGAATGTTCATTTTTTCATCATAGAATAAAATAGTCTCTGTATTTGAGCAGTGGCATTACTAATTTGTGAAGAAATCTCAAGA
>NW_019154573.1:0-16837 GCF_002288905.1 Enhydra lutris kenyoni | reverse complement strand
ATTTTGTGCTCCGTTGCTCCGCCGCTTGCCGGGAGCCGGCCCCTCCCCCCGCGGTCTATCTTCCCGTCGCTTTGGATTCACTTCTCCGCCAGTCCTACCTTTCTGAAAGTGGTTGATTTTCTGTTTCTAGAGTTGCTGTTCTTCTTCTCTTCGATCTCCCGTTGGATTTGTAGGTGTTTGCAATCTTTAGATAAGCTATCTAGCTGATCTCCCGCTACCTGAAGTAGTCTCAGCCTGCTACTTCTCCGCCATCTTGACTCTGTCCCCGATTTCCTTCATTTTTATTGTTTAATAATATTCCATTGCACACACATACCATAGTTTCTTTATCCATTCATCTGTCAGGAGACATAGGTTGTTCCATGTGTTGGTTATTGTAAATAATGCCACAATGAACATAGGGGTACTCATATCTTTTCAAGACAGTGATTTCATTTCCTCTGGATAGATGCACAGATGGAAATGCTGGATCATATGGTAGTTCTATTTTTAATTTTTTGAGCAACTCCCATACTCTTTTACATAGTGACTTAACTGATTTACATTCCCTAACAGTACACAAGGGTTCCCTTTTCTATGTATCTTCTTGTTATCATCTTTTTGATAATAGTCATTCTAACAGATGTAAAGTGGTACCCCACTGCAGTTTTGATTTCCATTTACCTGTGGATTAGTGATATTTAGCATCTTTTCACATACCTGTTGGCCATTTTGATGCCTTACTTGGAAAAATGTCTATTCAGATACTTTGTCTATTTTTTAATTGGATTTTTTTTTCTACTGAGTGGTAGGGGTTCTTCATACATTTTGGATATTAACTTATCAGATATATAATTTGTGAGTATTTTCTTCCATTTCATAGGTTGCCTTTTCATTTTGTTGATGGCTTCCTTTGTTGCACAGGTTTTCAGATTGACATAGTCCCATTTATCTTTGCTTTTGGAGCCAAATCCAGAAAAGCACTACCAGTATTGATGTCTAGAAGCTTATCCACTATGTTTTATTCTAAACGCTTTATGGGTCCAGGTCTTACATTATGTTATAATGTAAGATAATTATATTACAACTCAATCTATATTGAGTTGATTTTTGTGTATGGTTTAAGGTAGTGGTCCTATTTCATACTTTTTCATGTAACTGTCCAGTTTTCCCGCCATTTATTGAAGACACTATCCTTTCCCCATTATATATTCTTGGTTCCTTTGTCATGAATTAATTGACCATATATATATGCATGGGTTTACTTATGGGTACTCTATTTTGTTCCACTGATCTGTGTGTCTGTTTATATGCCAATACCATATTGCTTTGATTATTACACCCTTGTAATATAGTTTGATCAGGAAGTGTGATGCCTCCAGCTTTGTTCACCTTTCTCAAAATGCTTTGAATATGTGGGGTCTTCTGTGTTTCTATTAGGAATGATTGATCTATTTCCATAAAAAAATGCCACTGGAATTTTGATAGGAATTGCACTGACTATGCAGATTGCTTTGGGAAATATGGACACTTTAATAATATTAATTATTTCAATCCATGACCATAAAATATCTTCCTACTTATTTGTGTCTTTAATTTTTTTCACCAATGTCTTGCAGTTTTCAGTGTATAGGATTTTCACTTCCTTGGTTAATTTTATTCTTTGGTATTTTATTCTTTTTGATGCAATTATAAATGGGATTATTTTCCTAATTTCTCTGATAGTTCATAATTGGTGTATAGAAATGCAACTGATTTTTAAATACTGATTTTGTATAACTTTACTAATTTCTTAGTTCTAACTTTTTTTTTATGAAGTCTTTAGGATTTATTATATATAATAGCATGTTATCTGCAAATAGACAGTTTTATTTGTTTTTTGATTTGGGTGAGTTTTATTTATTTATTTTTTCTTGCCTAATTGCTCTGGTTAGGACTTCTAGTACTATCTTGAATAAAAGTGGTGAGAGTAGGCTTCCTTGTTTTGTTCCTGATCTCAGACAGATGGCTTTCAGTTTTTCACCACTGAGTATGATGTTAGCTGTGGGCTTGTGATATATTATTATATTTAGGTACATTACTTCTATATCCATGTTGTTGAGAATTTTCATAATGAATGGATATTAAATTTTGTCAAATGCTTTTTCTGCATCTGTTGAGAGGATTATATAATAATTTTTATCCTTTATTTTGTTAATGTTGTCTATCACATCAATTGATCTGTGGATTTTTTAAAGATTATTTATTTATTTATTTGACACAGAGAGAGAGAGATCACAAGTAGGCAGAGAGGCAGGCAGAGAGAGAGGGGGAAGCAGGCCCCCTGCTGAGCAGAGACCTGATGTAGGACTCCATCCCAGGACTCCGAGACCATGATCTGAGCCGAAGGCAGAGGCTTTAACCCACTGAGCCACGCAGGCACCCTGATCTGTAGTTGTTAAACCATCATTGCACCCTGGGAAAAAAATCCCACTTCATCATGGTCCTTTTAATGTACTGTTGTACTTAGTTTGCTAATATTTTGTTGATGGTTTTTGCATCAATATTAGGGATACTGACCTGTATTTTTCTTTTCTTCTCTGGTTTTGGTATCAGGGTAATGCTGCTCTTATAAAATGAGTTTAGAAGTGTTCCCTCCTCTTCTATTTTTTGAAAGAGTCTGAGAAGGATTGGCCTTAATTCTTCTCTAATTGTTTCATAAAATTCAATAGTGAAGCCATATGGTCATTGACTTGCTGGGAGGTTACAAATTATTGATTCAATTTCCCTACTAGTAATTGGTTTGCTCAGATTTTCTATTTCAAGATTAAGTCATGGTAGGTTGTATGTTTCTAGAAATTTATCCATGTCTGGTAGGTTGTCCAATTTGTTGGCACACAATTGATCACAATAGTCTCTTACGACCTTTGTATTTCTGTAGCATCAGTTCTGTTTCCTCTTGTACAAATGATTTTATTTAGCCGAGTGCTCTTTTCATTATTTTTTTTTTGTGAATCTATTTTTTTTTTTTTTTTTTTTTTTTTGAGAAGCAGGCTCCCTGACGAGCAAGGAGCCCGATGTGGGACTCGATCCCAGGACGCTGGGATTATGACCTGAGCCGAAGGCAGCTGCTTAACCAACTGAGCCACCCAGGCGTCCCGTGAATCTATTTTTTAAAATCTTCTCAAAGTATCAGCTCTTAATATCTTTGATTTTTTCTGTTGTATATTTAATCTCTTTTTCCTTTATTTTTGCTCTGTTCTTTATCTTCTTCCTTCTAATAACTATGGGTTTAATTTGTTCATTTTAGTTCCTTGAGGTATAAAGTTTAGTTATGGCCTAAAGTTGTAGGCATTTATTGCTATGAACATCCCTCTTAGATTGCTTTTGCTTCATCTCATAAGTTTTAGTATGCTATATTTCCATTTTCATTTCTTCCATGATATTTCTTGATTATGCTTTTGATTTCTTCTTTTACCCACTGGTTGTTCAGCAGCATGTTGGTGACTTTCCATATATTCATGATTTTTCCAGTTTTCTTCTTGTAATTGATTTCTAGTTTCATACCTTTATGGATAGAAAAGATGCTTGATAGGATTTCAATCTAGTTAAATTTATTAAAATTTGTGCTGTGGGCTAATATATGATCTATCATCATAGGTCAAGATATTTATCATGGAGAATGCACCAAGTGTGTTTGAGAAGAATGTGTATTCTGCAGCTTTTGAAAGGAAGGTTCTATAAGTGTCTGCTAAGTCCATTTGGTGTAAAGTATCATTTAAGTTCAATGTTTCCTTACTGATTTTCTGTTTGGATGATCTATTCATTGATGAAAGTGGGGTACTGAAGTCTCCCATTATTATTGCATTTCTATTCTTCCCTTCAGATCTGTTAATATTTGCTTTATATTTTTATCTGCTCCTATGTTTAGTGCATAAGTATTAACAAATGTTATATCCTCTTGTAGGATTAACCCCTTTACTATGATACAATGATCTTTTGTCTCTTATTACAACCCTCTTATTGAAATCTATTTTGTCTGATATAAGCATAGTTAACCCAACTTTCATTTTCTATTGGAAAATACTTTTTCCATTCCTTCACTTTCAGTCTGTGTCCTTATATCTGAAGTGAGTCTCCTATAGGCAGCATATAGTGGGGTCTTGTTTTTATTACTCCATTCAGCCACCCTGTTTTGATTGGGAGAATTTAGTCCATTTACATTTAAAGAAATTATTAAGAGGAGTGGACTTACTATAATTTTGTAAATTTTTTTTCTGGCTGTTTTGTAATACCTTTGATTTTTCTCTTGCTCCCTTCCTTTGTGATTTGATGGTTTTCTGTAGTGGTGTGTACGCATTCCTTTATCTTTATCTTTTGTGTGCCTTCTATAGGTTTTTGCTTTGGGGTTACCACGAGACTTACATAAAACATATCTATAACAGCTGATTTTAAGTTGACAACTTAAGTTTGAACACATTCTAAAATTCTATATTTTTACTCCTTCCACCATGTTATGTTTTTGGTGCTACAATTTATATCTCTTTAAGTTGCTTATCAATTAACAAGTTACTACACTTAGTTATTTTTAATACTTTTGTCTTTTAACCTGCACATTAAAGGGATCAATCCATGATTACAACATTAGACTTTCTAAATTCAACCATATATTTACTTTCACAAGTGAGATTCACACTTTCATTTGTTTTCCTGTTACTAATTATCACCCTTTTGTTCCAGCTGAAAGAAGTCCCTTTAACATTTCTTATAAGGCCAGTCTACTAGTGCTGAACTCTTTAGCTTTTGCTTGTATAGAAAACTCTTTCTCCCTCCAATTCTGAAGAACAACTTTCTTGGATAAAGGAGTCTTGTTTGGCAGAGGTTTTTTTTTTGTTTTGGTTTTTTTTTTGTTTTGTTTTGTTTTGTTTTTCTTTTAGCACTTGAATATTTTGCGTCTCCCCTTTCAGGCCTGCAAAGTTTCTGCTGAAAAATCTACTTGTATCTTATAAGGTTCCCTGTATATAAAAAGTTTTTTTTTTTCTCTTGTTATTTTTAACTTTTGCCAATTTAATTATAATGTGCCTTTGAGTAGGTCTCTAAATTCATTTCATTTGGAACTCTTGGGTCTGGATGTCTATTTCCTTCCTCAGGTTAGAGACATTTTCAGCCATTATTCTTCAAATAAGTTTTCTGCTGCTTCTTCTCCCTTTTCTCCTCTGGGATTCTTACATTATGAATATTAGTCTGCTTGATACTGTCCCATAAGTCTCAAACTATCTTCAACTTTTATTTCTCTCCTGACTAGATAAATTCCAATTGTCCAGTCTTCAAGTGTGCTGGTTTTTTCTTCTGCTTCATCTAATATTGCTAAATCCCATTACTGATTGCTTTGGTTCAGTTATGTATTCTTCAGCTATGTGATTTCTGTGTGGTAGTTTCTTATATTCTTTGTTGTTTCTTATATTCTTACTTTGTTTGGACATTGTTCTCCTGACCTTGCTGATCATCTTTATAACCATGATTTTGATCTCTTTTATCAGGTAAATCAGTTTATTCTCCCTAGTTAAGAGTCCTTATGGTTTGTCTCCATCTCATTAATCTCTGTTGGATGTCAATATATTTATAATTTATCAAGTTATAAATGGAACTTGGAATTTAATTTTCAAGAATGTAATTCTATTTCCCAAGAATGTTTCTAAGAATGTTCCAAGTGTTAATACCCTCTACCACAAGAGTATTGGCAAATACAAATTCAGTTAATAATATTCTAATTTTTTTGCAAACAAGCCCAACCTATTATGTCTCTAAAAACACTTCATCCACTCTATGGTGACACCCTAAATAGTGGTGCTAATAAAGGTATGCATATAAACTTCAATCAGTATTTTATGTGTATATGTAATAGTTATATCTAGATCACTATTTTTCTGGGTGTGTTATGCGTGTATGTGATATAATTAAAAGCTTTATTATACACATAAGAAATAATAACTGTTATTTTCGCTTAATCTATTTGGAGTTTTACTTTGCCAAAAAAATTAGATTGGGCTTTTAAATTAGCCCCATCAGTTTCTTTGAATGTTTAAAAATTAATTTTGAGATATAGTTTTCCATCTATAGAATATCCAGTGTCATGACAAAAAGAAAATACTTTACCTTTACATAACTCCTTTGTTTAATACAGTGGTTTTATAAACACTATCTCATTTAATAATTTTTTTTTAGATTTTTTTATTTATTTGACACACAGAGAGAGATCACAAGTAGGCAGAGAGGCAGGCAGAGAGAGAGGGGTAAGCAGGCTCCCTGCTGAGCAGATAGCCCGATGCGGGACTTGATCCCAGGACCCTGAGATCATGACCTGAGCCAAAGGCAGAGGCTCAACCCACAGAGCCACCCAGGCGCCCTTTTAATAATTTTCAAAAATACAAGTATTACAATCTTAGTATATTTCAGTATTTATTAAACAACTAAGGAATTGCACTAAATATTCTGAGATAAATGCATCTCACTTCCTTAGGGAGATTACAAATGTAATACAAAACATTGAAGCATATAAACAAATAACCATAAGATAGTAGGTGATAACACAAATTGGCTCAAAGTACCATAAGTTTGAAATAAAAGAAGTAGCTTTTAGGTGAGGGTATGAGGTAAGTGTTTCTGGAAGATGTAGCATTTACGTGATTTTATAAAGGAAAATATTTGAACAAGTAGGACAAAATAGGGGTAGGGCAAGAAAAAGAGGATAGTTTAGATGGAGAAGAAATAAAAGGCAAAGCACAGAGACACAAAAGAACCAAGTGCATTTTGGTTATATTAAATCTTTCATCTAGTGAGAGCATAGTGTACTTAGAAGAGTAATGTGAGGTAAGAGATACTAGTGGAAAGATGTGGCAGTTTGATAAATTAGTGATTTCCAAAGTGTAGTCTCTGCACTAGCAATATATGCATCATTTGGTAATTTCTTAGACATGTAAATCTTCTCATACTACTCCTTCCCTCTCCTCACTATATCGGAAACTATGGGGATGAGATATAGCACTCATGAAGCTCTCTAGCTGATTCTGTTCCAATGCTTAAGCACTACTGTGATAGTGTGCTTGAATTTTGGTACTACTCTTTACTATTAATGTAATATTGGCTTAGATACTGAGTCTAATTCATAGTTTTCAAAACGTGAGTTATTTTAAGGATTAATATAATTCTTGAAATGTGTTATACAATGCCTAGAACATACTGGATAATTAATAAACACCAGGCCAATTTTCACTTAAAAAGTAACTTGGAGTTAGATAATTAAGGTCATGAATTCACTGTAAAGATCTAGACCTTTTTTTAAAGTTGTTAATTTCAATTCCAGTATAGTTAACATACAGTGTTATATTAGTTTCATGTGTACAATACAATGATTCAACAAGTCTATTCATTTCTTAGTGCTCATCACGATAAGCATAATCTTAAATCACCTTCACTTATTGCATCCATCTTCCCACCCACCTCCTGTCTGGCAACCATCAATTTATTCTCTTTATTTAAGAGTCTATTTTAATTTTTCTTTTTTGCTTGTTTTGTTTCATAAAGTCCACATACGACTGAAATCATACGGTATTTGTCTTTCTTTGAGTTATTTCACTTAGCATTATACGCTCTAGATCCACTCATGTTGTTTCAAATGATAAGATTTCATTTTTTCCTTTTTTTAAGATTTCATTTTTTATGGCTGTAGTATTCCACTATACACACATACCATGTCTACTTTATTCATTCATCTATGGCTGGACACTTGCATTCCAGTTTTAAATTATAAATGATGCTGCAGTAAACATAGGGGTACATATATCTCTTTGAATTAGTGTTTTCATTTTCTCTGGACAAATACCCAGTACTGAAAATTAATGGGTCATATGATAATTCTATTTTTAAGTTTTTGAGAAACCTCCATTCTTTTCCATATTGGTTGCACCAGCTTCCATTCCCACCAACAGTGCACAGGGGTACATTTTTCTCTACATCCTCACCAACATTTGTTAATTCTTGTGTTTTTGATTTTAGCCATTCTGAGAGTAGTGAGGTGGTATCTCATTGTGGTTTTGATTTGCATTTCCCTGATCATGTTGATGAGTATCCTTTTGTGTGTCTGTTGTCAATTTGTTTGTTTTCTTAGGAAAAATGTTCATGTCCTCTGTCCATTTTTAATTGAATTAGTAGGGCTTTTTTTTTTTCCCTTGGTGTTCAATTGTATAACTTCTTTATATATTTTGGATACTAACCCTTTATCAGATATGTAATTTGCAAATATCTTCTTGCATTCAGTAGGTTGTCCTTCAGTTTTGTTAATGCTTTCCAAAAGCTTTTTATTTTGGTGTCGTCCCCAACAGTTTAATTTTGCTTTTGTCTCCCTTGTCAAAAGAGACATATTTGGAAAAATGTTTCTACAGCTGATATCAAAGAGATTACTGCCTATGTTTTCCTCTAGGAATGTTATGGTTTCAGGTCTGACATAAGGCCTTTAATCTATTTTGTTTATTCTTTTGGATCATGTAAGAAAGTGGTCTAGTTTCATTCTTTTCAATGTAGCTATTCAGTTTCCCAAACACCATTTGGTGAAGAAAACATCCCTTATCAATTGTATATTCTTGCCTCCTTTGTCACACACTAATTGACCATAAAAGCATGGGTTTATTTCTGGGCTCTCTGTTCTGTTCCATTGATCTGTGTGTCTATTTTTGTCCCAGTACCATACTGTTTTGATTGCTAGAGTCTATAGTATATTTTGAAATCTGGGATTGTGATATGTCCTGTTTTGTTCTTTCTCAAGATGGCTTTGGCTATTCAGGATCTTTTGTGATTTCATACAGATTACAAGATTACTTGTTCCAGTTTTGTGAAAAAATGTTGCTAGTACTTTGATGGGATTGCATTAAATCTGAGATTGTGTTGGGTAGTATACACATTTTAATGCTATTGGTTCTCCTAACCCACAAGTAGGGAATAACTTTCCATATGTTCGTGTCATCTTCAATTTCTTTCATCAACGTTTTACAGTTTACCAAGTACAAGGTTTTTCAACTCTTTGGTTAGGTTTATTTTTAGGTATTTTACTCTTTTTGGTGCAGTTGTAAATAGAACTGTTCCCTTAATTTCTTTCTGCTATTTCATTGTTAGTGTATAGAAATCCAACAGTGTTTTGTTGGATTGTTGTACTGATAAATGTTGTATCATGCATCTCTATCAAATTCATTCATCAGTTCCAGCAAGTTTTTGTTTTTTTTTTTTGGTGGAGTCTTTAGGATTTTCTATATAAAATATCATGACATCTGCAAATAGTGAAAGTTTTAATTTTTCCTTACCAATTTGGATGTTTTTCATTTCTCTCTGTGTGTGTGTGTGTGTCTGTGTGTGTGTAATTGCTGTGGCTAGGACTCCCAATAATAGGTTGATTAAAAGTGTTAAGAGTGGACATGCTTGTCTTGTTCCTGATCTTAGAAGAAAAGCTCTCAGTTTTTCACCATCGAGTATGATTTTACCTGTAGGTTTTCATATATCATCCTTATCATGTTGAGGTAAGTTCCCTATAACTGCACTTGAGAGTTTTTCCATGAATAGATGTTGTACTTTGTCAAACACTTTTTGTACACCTTTTGAGATGATTATATGGTTTTTATCCTTTCTCCCCTAATGTGACGTATCATGTTGATTGATTTGAGAATATTGAATCACTCTTCTATACCTGGAATAAATCCCACTTGATTATGGCAAATGATTTTCTAAATTGTTGGGTTTGGTTTCCTAATATTTTGGTGAAGATTTTTGCCTCTTTGTTCACCAGAGATACTGGCCTGTAGTTTTCCTTTCCTTTTCCTTATCTGGTTTTGGTATTAGGGTGATGCTTGCATTATAGAATAAATTTAGAAGTTTCCTTCCTCTAAGTTTTGGAATAGTTTGAGAAGAATAGATGTTAACTCTTCTTTAAGTGTTTGGAAGAATTCGCCTGGGAAGCCATCTGGTCCTGGACTTTTGTTTGTTGGGAGTTTTTTGATTACTGATTCAATTTCACTGCTAGTAATTTGTCTGTTTAAATTTTGTACTTCCTGATTCAATTTTGGGAAATTACATGTATCTAGGAATTTATCAGTTTTTTAGGGTTATCCAATTTGCTGGGAAATGCTTTTTCATAATATTCGCTTATTATCCTTTGTGTTTCTGTGGTATTGCTTTGCTATTTCTCCTCTTTCATTTCAAATTTTATTTATTTGAGTCCTCTCTCTCTTTCTCATTTGAGGAGTCTGGCTAAAGGTTTATTGATTTTGTTGATTTTTTCCCAAAGAACCAGTTCCTGATTTTATTCAACTGTTTTATTGTGTTTTTGTTGTTTGTTTGTTTTGTTTCTATTTCATTCATTTCTGCTCTAATCTTTATATTTAATTTTTATTTATTTTAAAATCTCTTTTCAGTGTTCCAGAATTCACTGTTTATGCACCACACCCAGTGCTCCATGCAATATGTGCCCTCCACAATATCCACCACCAGGCTCACCCAACCTCCCACCCCACTCCAAAACCCTCAGTTCCTCAGAGTCCACAGTCTCTCATGCTCTAATCTTTATTATTTCACAGCCTTGAGATCACAACCTGAGCCAAAATCAAGAGTTGGATGCTTAACGAACTGCTACCCAGGAGCTCTTACACTACATCTTCTTTAGTCATTCAGTTTATGGATATCTGGATTCTTTCTATATTTTGCCTATTGTGGACACTGCTGCTATAAACAGTGGGGTACATGTGCACCTTCAAATCACTATTTCGCTATCCTTTGGATAAACCTCATAGTGCAATTGTTGGGTCACAGGGTAGCTCTATTTTAAACTTTCTGAGGAACCTCCATGCTGTATCCCAAAGTGGCTGCACCAGTTTGCATTCCATCAACAGTGTAAGAGGGTTCCTCTTTCTTCACATCCTCACCAACATCTGTTGTTTCCTGAGTTGGTAATTTTAGCCATTCTGACTAGTGTGAGGTGGTATCTCATTATGGTTTTGATTTGTATTTCCCTGATAATAAGTGATGTTCAGCATTTTTTCACGTGTCTGTTAGCCATTTCCATGTCTTCTTTGCAGAAATGTCTGTTCATGTCTTCTGTCCATTTCTTGACTGGAGTTTTTGTTTTTTGGGTGTGGAGTTTGAGAAGTTCTTTATAGATTTTGGATACTAGCCCTTTATCGGATATGTTATTTGCAAATATCTTCTGCCATTCTCTAGGTTGCCTTTAGTTATGTTGATTGTTTCCTTTGCTGTGCACAAGCTTTTTATCCTGATGAAATCTCAATAGTTCATTTTTGCTTTTGCTCCCCTTGCCTTTGGAGATGTATGTAGTAAGAAATGCTGCGGCCAAGTTCAAGAGCTGCCTGTGTTCTCCTCTAGTGTTTTGATGGATTCTTGTTTCATATTTAGGTCTCTCATCAATTTTGAATTTATTTTTATTTATTTTTTAAAAAGATTTTATTTATTTGACAGACTGAGATCACAAGTAGGCAGAGAGGCAGGCAGAGAGAGAGGAGGAAGCAGGCTCCCCGCTGAGCAGAGAGCCCGATGCGGGGCTCGATCCCAGGATGCTGGGATCATGACCTGAGCCGAAGGCAGAGGCCTTAACCCACTGAGCCACCCAGGCGCCCCTGAATTTATTTTTTTATACAGTGTGAGAAAGTGGTCCAGTTTCATTCTTCTGTATGTGGCTGTCTAGTTTTCCAAATACCATCTGTTGAAAAGACTGTCTTCTTTTTCCATTGGATATTCTCTCCTGCTTTGTTTAAGATTAGTTGACCATAGAGTTGAGCATCCATTTCTGGGTTCTCTATTCTATTCCATTGATCTATGTGTCTATGTTTGTGCAAATACCATACTGTCTTGATGATTACAACTTTGTAATACTGCTTGAAGTCTGGAATTGAAATGCCTCCAATTTCGGTTTTCTTTTTCAACATTATTATGGCTATTTGGGGTCTTTTCTGGTTCCATACAAATTTAGGAATTGTTTGTTCCAGTTCTGTGAAAAATGCTGGTGTTATTTTGATAGGGACTGCAAGGTATTGCATTCTGTATTGTTGTAATCTTACCTCTTAGAATAGCTTTTGCTGCATCCCAAAGACTATTGTGTTTTCATTTTCATTTGTCTCCATTTATTTTCCGATTTTGTCTGATTTCTTGGTTGATGCATTCATTGTTTAACAGCATGCTATTTGGGGCACCTGGGTGGCTCAGTGGGTTAAAGCCTCTGCCTTCAGCTCAGGTCATGATCCCAGGGTCCTGGGATTGAGCCCCGCATCAGGCACTCTGCTCAGCGGGGAGCCTGCTTACCTTCCTCTCTCTCTCTGCCTGCCGCTCTGCCTACTTGTGATCTCTATCAAATAAATAAATAAATAAAATCTTTAAAAAAAATAGCATGTTATTTAACCTCCATGTGTTCTTTCCAAATTTTTTCTTGTGATAGATTTCTAGTTTCATATTATTGTGGTCAGAAAAGATACATGGTTTTTTGTTTGTTTGTTTTGTTTTGTTTTTTGTTTGTTTGTTTTTGTTGTTGTTGAGACCTGTTCGGTGGCCTAACATGCGATCTATTCTGGACAATGTTCCATGTGCACCTGAAAAGAATGTGTATTCTTCTGTTTTCTGGATGGAAAGTTTTGAATACATCTGTTATATCCATCTGGTCTACTGTGTCATTCAAAGCCACCATTTCCTTGTTGATTTTTCTGTCTGGATGATTTATTCATAAATGTAAGTAGGGTACAAAAGTCCCCCAATATTATTGTATTATCAATTTCTTCTCTTATGTCTATTTATAGTTGCTTTATGTATTTAGGTGTTTCCACATTGGGCACATAATTATTTACAATTCTTGTATCTTGTTGGATTGTTCACTTTGTGATTATGTAGTGTCCTTTGACCCCTATTACAGTCTTTGTTTTAAACTGTATTTTGGGAGGAGTCTAGATGGCAGAAGATTGGCAGGCTGAGATGACATCAGGTAGCAGTTCAGCTAGACAGTTACCAGATCATTCCGAACACCTACAAATCCAACAAGACACCAAAGAGAAGAAGAGCAGCAATTCTAGAAACAGAAAATTGACCACTTTCTGAAAGGTAGGGCCTGTGGAGAAGTGAATCTGAAGCAACAGGAAGATAGACCGTGGGGGGAGGGGCTGGCTCCCAATAAGCGGTGGAGGAACGGAGCACAAAATCATAACTTTTAGAGGTCTGCTCCACTGGGGGACATCGCTCCAGAGGCTAAGTGGGGGTGGAGCCCTTGTGGGGACAGCGTGGTCTCAGGTCCCTCAGGGTTACAGAAGGATCAGAGGTGTCTGAGTGTACCAGAGCTCACAGGTATTAGAGCGGGAAAGCTGGCTACAGAGACGGAGCAGAGGAATGAGTTCTCAGCTTGGGGTTACCTTAAACTGTGATCTGTGGCACAGTCAGACCATTGCTCTTTGAGCAGGGACACCACAAGTGTCAGATCCAGGAAGACACCCTGGAAGAGCAGCAGGGATCTATTGGGCTTGGAGACTCCAAAAAGGGCCAGAGACAGAAACACTTTGTCACAGCCTGGGTGAGCTTGGAGCGCAGCTGGAGACCAGGGAGACAAGAGTGATTGAGCGCTTTTCTCCAAGGGCACACTGAGGAGTGGGGCCCCGAGCTCTTGGCTCCTCTGGGCCAGAGATCGGGAGGCCACCATTTTCATTCCTGTCCTCCAGAGCTCTATGGAAAGTGTTCAGGGAACAAAAGCTCCAGAGAGCGAAATGGATCAGATTACCCAGCCCAATTCCTGGCAAGGGCAGTGCAAAGACACTTGAGAATCACAACAACAGGCCCCACCGCCACACGATCAGCAAGAAATCCAGCCAAGACCAAGCTCACTGATCAAGGAGAACAGCGAATTCCAGAGGAGGAGAAAACAAAGCATGGAATTCATGGCTTTCTCCCCATGATTCCTTAGTATTGCAAAGTTAATTAAATTTTTTAAATTTTATTTTTTTCTTATTCTCATTTTTTAAAACTTTTACTCTTTCCTCTTTTAACGTTTTTTAACTAGTTTATCTTAACAATACGTTTCTTTAAAAAAATCTTTTTGAACCTTTATTGTTATAGTCATATTTTATCCTTCATTGTATCTAATTTTATCTTTTGTGGTTTTTTCTTCTAAAAAATTCTGGGATACAACTTCTTCTAATAGATCAAAATATACACTAAATCTAGCACAGGGTTTGTGCTAGTCTCCAGCCTGAGCAAATTCTCCCCTTTCTTTTCCCAACCAACTTATTTTATTAACACCCTTTTTAGAATTTTTAAAAATTTTTTCATCTTTACAGTCATATTCCATCCCTTCATCGTGTTTACCCTTATTTGTGTGTGTGTGTGTGTGTGTGTGTGTGTATTTCTTTCTTTAAAATTTTGGCAAGTAGTTTCTTCTAGAGACCAAAATACTCCCCAAATAAAGTGGGTGGCTCTGTTCTATTCTCCAGTCTAATACACATATTTTCTTTCTCCTTTTTCTTTTTTAAATTTTTTTTGAACTTCTTTTTGCCCCCTTTCTTCTTCCCACAATTTGGGGTCTCTTCTGATTTGGTTACTGCACATTTTTCTAGGGTCTTTGCCACCCTTCTAGTATTTTATTTTCTCGTTCACATATTCTTATCTGGATAAAATGACAAGGCAGAAAAACTCACCGCAAAAAAAAGAACAAGAGGCAGTACTGAAGACTAGGGAGCTAATCAATACGGATGTTGATAATATGTCAGATCTAGAGTTCAGAACACGATTCTCAAGATGCTAGCTGGGCTCAAAAAAGGCATAGAAAATATCAGGAAACCCTGTCTGCAGAAATAAAAGCCCCTTCTGGAGAAATAAAAGAACTAAAATCTAATCAAGCTAGTAAGGTTGATTAATCTTATCTTAATCTAATCAAGCTATTAAGGTGCAATAAAAAATGGAGGCTCTTACTGCTAGGATAAATGAGGCAGAAGAGAGAATTAGTGATATAGAAAACCAAATGGCAGAGAATAAAGAAACTGAGCAAAAGAGAGATAAACAACTAATGGACCACGCGGGGAGAATTCAAGGGATAAGTGATACCATAAGACGAAACAACATTAGAATAATTGGGATTCCAGAAGAAGACAGAGGGGGACAGAAGGTATATTGGAGCAAATTATTGTAGAGAATTTCCCTAATATGGCAAAGGTTGTACAAGCACCAAAATCCAGGAGTCTCAGAGACCCCCTCCCTCAAAATCAATAAGAATAGGTCCACATCCTGTCATCTAATAGTAAAACTTACAAGTCTTAGTGACAAAGAGAAAATCCCGAAAGCAGCCCGGAACAAGAAGTCTGTAACATACAATGCTAAGAATATTAGATTGGCAGCAGACTTATCCACAGAGACCTGGTAGGCCAGAAAGAACTGGCATGATATATTCAGAGCACTGAATGAGAAAAACATTCAGCCAAGAATACTATATCCAGCTAGGCTATTATTGAAAATAGAAGGAGAGACAAAGAGCTTCCAGGACAAATAAAAACTAAAAGAGTTTGTAAACACCAAACCAGTTCTATAGGAAATATTGAAAAAGGTCCTCTAAGCAAAGAGAGAGACTAAAAGTAGTAGACCAGAAAGGAACAGAGACAATATACAGTAACAGTCACCTTACAGGCAATACAATGGCACTACATTCATATATCTCAATAGTTACCCTGAATGTAAATAGGCTAAATGCCCCCAATCAAAAGACACAGGGTATCAGAATGGATTAAAAACAAACAAACAAACAGAAAAAAACCCATCAATATGCTGTCTATAAGAAACTCATTTTAGACCCACAGATACCTCCAGATGTAAAGTGAGGGGGTAGAAAACAATTTACCATGCTAATGGACATCAAAAGAAAGCTGGGGTGGCAATCCATATATCAGATCAATTAGATTTTAAGCCAAAGACTATAATAAGAGAAGACAAAGGACACTATATCATACTCAGTGTCTGTCCAACAAGAAGATCTAACAATTTTAAATATCTACATCTCTAACATGGGAGCAGCCAACAACATAAACCAATTAATAACAAAATCAAAGAAACACATTGATAATAATACAATAATAGCAGGGGGCTTTAATACTCCCCTCACTGAAATGGACAGATCATCCAAGCAAAAGATCAAAGGAAATAAAGGCCTTAAATGACACACTGGACCAGATGGACATCACAGATATATTCAGAACATTCCATCCCAAAGCAATAGAAAACACATTCTTCTCTAGTTCACATGGAACATTCTCCAGAATAGATCACATTCTAGGTCATAAATCAGGTCTCAACTGGTATCAAAAGCTTGGGATCATTCCCTGCATATTTTCAGACCACAATGCTCTGAAGCTAGAACTCAATCATAAGAGGAAAGTTGGAAAGAACCCAAATACATGGAGGCGAAAGAGCATCCTACTAAAGAATGAATGGGTCAACCAAGAAATTAAAGAAGAATTGAAAAAAATTCATGGAAACAAATAATAATGAAAACACAATTGTTCAAAATATGTGGGACACAGCAAAGGCAGTCCTGAGCGGAAAATATATAGTGATACCAGGCTTTCTCAAGAAACAAGAAAGGTCTCATATACACAACCGAATCCTATACCTAAAGGAGCTAGAGAAAGAACAGCAAAGAAAGCCTAAATCCAGCAGGAGAAGAGAAATAATAAAGATCAGAGCAGAAATCAGTGAAACAGAAACAAACAAAAAAACAATAGAACAAATCAGTGAAATTAGGAGCTGGTTCTTTGAAAGAATTAATAAGATTGATAAACCCCTGGCCAGACTTATCAAAAACAAAAGA
>NW_019154572.1:14573-16854 GCF_002288905.1 Enhydra lutris kenyoni | reverse complement strand
AAAGAGAAAGATTTATTTCAAGGAATTGGCTCATGTGATTATAAGGGCTTCCAAGTCTGAAATCTGTGGGGCAGACTGGCAGCTGGAGACCTAGGGGAGAGTTGATATTGCAGTGTCAAGTTGTCTGGAGGTAGAATTCCTGCTTCCTCAGGAGTCCTCAATCTTTTCTTTTAATGCCTGCAATTGATTGGATGATGTCAACCCTCATTTTGTAGGGTGATCTGACTTTTTCAAAGCCTACTAACTTTGATGTTCATCACTTGTTAAAAATACCTTTATAGAAATATCTAGGTAGATATTTGACCAAATTTCTGGGTACCATAGCCTAGCCAATTTCACACATAAAATTAACCATCACAAGCTCTATGGGCTGAAAAGAATTCTACACATGTGATGAAAGGAATTCTTCCCTCACCTCCTTCTTTCCCTCCTTCCTTCTATGTATCTATACACTATTGGACATGGCATCTTATGTACCCTGTGCTATCCTAGGAACTGAGGATACAATGGAAGATTCCACAACTCTAGGGAGGAGTTTTTATAGAGACTAAAATTTGAATGAAGCAATCTGAAAATCTTTCTGACCTGAGCTTTGGGCAACAAATGCAAAGCAGAACATTCAAGAGAAGTGAATATTATGCTTTTCTTTGGTTATAAATGATCCCAGCAAATAACTTCTGCAGAACAATTCCTTCTTCACTAATAGCAGGGTTTTAGTTCTATGAATAGAATCTGAATATCTTCTGGTTTGAAGACTTTCCAGAAAACTCCCTTACTAAAGATACTTCTCCTCTGTGCTTATTTTCCTTCTCTTAGAATGAAATACACATTTGTTTCCTTAACGTGCCACCTCACAAATTGCTTTCTGTTAAATTTTTTGTGCTGATATAAACAGGCATAATAAATACATTACAACTTTCTATTATGGTAGAGTATATGTAACATAAAGTTTACCATCTTAACCACTTTTAAGGGTATGGGTCAGGGGCATTAAGTACACTTATATTGTGCAACCATCAAGATCATCTGTCTCCAGAACTCTTTTCATCTTATAAAACAAACACCATAACCATTAAACAATAATCCCCAATCTGCCCTTCTCCTTAGTCTCTGGTAACAACCATTCTACTTTATGAACCTGTGAATTTGACTACTTTAGATTCCTCATAAAAGTGGAATCATACAGTATTTGTCCTTTTATGACTGCCTTATTTCACTTAGCCTAATGTCCTTAGAGTCCATCCATGTTGTTGCATGTGCCAGAATTTCCTCCCATTTTAAGGCTGAATAATATTCCATTGTATATATACAGTATATGTCCACCATATTTTATGTAACCTTTGATCTTTTGATGGACACTGGGTTGTTTTCACCACTTGGCTACTGTGAATAATGCTGCTATGAACATGGACATGCAAACAACACTTTGAGTCCTTGCTTTCAATTCTTTGGAATATATATCTAGAAGTGGCATTGCTGGATCAATGATAATTTTATTTTTAATTTATTAAGTGCATTTCAAAAGGTCTTGATTCATTCTGTCTCCTCAGCTTCTTATTCCCAGAACTTTGTCCATCATTTTTGACTCTGTGAGGAGAGGAAGATAACTCTGGTGACTGATGAGGAGAAAGAGAGCATAGAGGCTTGGGAGGCAGACAGTGAGGCAAGTATGCTTTCCTTACCCAGCCCCTATTCCAGGCCATGATGTGAGGGTGAAGGCTGCATTGGATGGATTGAAGGGAAAATTGAAATTGAGAAGAGTTTGCTTCATTTCCCATTTGGGATTCATCTTGAAGGGTGGTCTTGACACCGCTACAGGAAGCCATATCTGAGTAAAATTGGTATATGCAGAAAATAGCTAATGACACTTATGGGTGAATTTGAGCAAGAGGGGATGCAATTTATAATATGGGCATCAGATTGCCTTTCATTTAATGGAAAACATTCTAGGACAAGACAGAGAGTCACCACTTGTCTGCAAGGTGGATAAGAATTGCACTAAGAACTGAGGGTAGAACTTGATGGCAGAGACACCCAAATCTAGGGAAATAGACCTCAAGTCCAGCAGCTACAAATGTCAACATGCAAGCAAACACATGATGCAACAGAAGAATATAACTACTGAAGGTGGCAAAAAGGAGAAGGAATAGGGAGCACGAATGTGGAGGACCCAAGAATTATCTGAAAGAGACAGTTGGAAACTGAGTTATCATTAACAAACCAGGTTAGGTCTTCTGCTGCCCTGGAGGATAGTGCATGAGGAAGATCACAGCAGTGGTAA
>NW_019154572.1:9800-13293 GCF_002288905.1 Enhydra lutris kenyoni | reverse complement strand
AGGAGGAGGAGGTAGGAAAGAGACCCCACCTGTTGTGACATATGAACCATCACAGACTTTCTCTTCTCTCCCTTTAAGGTAACTAACCATGTTGCAGCCCTTTATGACCAGACAGTGCTTCAATATGTCAAGGAAATGAAGAATCCATAGAAACAATACTCACATTCTTCCATTTTTATCAGTGTTTCCCAGGAAAAGGAAAGATTTTTTTTTTAATAATCTATCTTTGGTGCATCTGAGCCATAATACGGAACTCTACACAAAGTAGAGATTCTGTGAGGCTTCAGGTCCTCATTAGTTATTAAGAAGTAGGAGGAATTCCTTTCAAAAAGAAAGAAAGGAAGAAACAAACAAACCAAGCCAGCCAGCCACACTCTGCCATTTTCTTGCCATTATGTATTCAGCTCTGAATTAGTCTCCTTGGATATATGGGGCTACCAGCAAGGTCCATGTTCATGGTTTGAACCTCTAGCATGGGATAGAATAATTACTCACCCAGCAAATATTTCTTGAGCACCTATAATGTTTTAGGTAATCCTAAAAATACTGAAGTGTGTAGAAGTACTGAAAGATAACTCCATTCTCTTCTGATGTTTTCCCACCAAACCAGTCTCTTCTACCTCACTTATGAATAATTGAAATGAAAAAGGAAAAATAACCAAGAAAGAAAATAATAACAGGTCTAGAGCCCAAGGCTCACATCTAAAGGAAAGATCACTATACAAGAAGATCCCTCCTGAGTAAGACTCAGTCTTCAGCAAGAACTCTTGTTTTGCCATTAACCCAAAGTAAGAAAATCTTCTTTGACATTTTTCTTAGGTTTTGTATTTATAGTTCAATCATGGTCTTTGGAATTTTTTATTCATAGTTAAAATATTGGGGCAATATATATGCATATATGTGTCAGCAGTGGGGAAAGGGTAGTATGTGTGCATTTGCCAGGCTAAGAGCTGTGATCTTAATTTAGCAATGGAGGGGATTATAAAATGAGATGGAATGAGTAGGAGGAGGCATGTCTTGAAAATGTGGTTCAAACTCATTTATTTCTTGTGTACAGTTAAGCAGTCTGTATTTACCTCTCACACACTACTTTCAGAAAAAGAAATGTAAGTCCATTTGGCAATGTAGTGTTTTCCCAGTTTGCTTTAAATGCACTCAAAAGGGGGGTGCCTGGGTGGCTAAGTGGTTAAGGCATCTGCCTTCAGCTCGGGTCGTGGTCTTAGGGTCCTGGGATCGAGTCCCGCATCAGGCTCTCTGCTCAGCGGGGAGCCTGCCTCCTCCTCCTGTCTCTCTCTGCCTGCCTCTCTGCATACTTGTGATATGTATGTCAAATAAATTAAAAAATAAATCTTTAAAAAAATGCACTCAAAAGGGATTCTGACCATCGTATCTTCTGTATCTAGTCAAAAGGATAACAACAGTTTACTACTATAGTTTTTTTTACTATATAGTTAACTACTATAAAATAATATTGTACCAGACATCCTCATTTATATATCTGTGAACTTTTCTGGTGATCTTTCTTACAGTAGGTTTTTATAGGTAAGATTCCTCAATGAAAGTTATACATATTAAATAGCATTAATTTGAAAAATTTGGATCAGATCGTGCTTCCACTTAAGATGTGTAAGAAAACCCATTTCCCAACACCATCATCAGCCTCTGAGGTACTTTTTTTTATAGAACTTTGTAGCAGTTTTCATTTGCATTTCTTTAATTTTTAAATAAGTTAATATTTATCTATGTTTATTGGCTGTTAGTATTTTTTATGAATGGCTTTTTTTAAATGTCTATTTTCCCCTTAGGTTTATAGTATCATCAAATAAAAGTATACTGAATGCATTTTGAAAAATCTATCAAATCCTTTCTAACCTTATGTTGACTGTCCAGAATGGTTAGGAAAAGATTATTGCTTTTATTAGAAATGTAGAGAAGCTGCATTTTTCTAACTAGCTAATGGTAGAGGTAATCACAGAATCCTGATCTTATCCACTTCCTTTGCTTCCCCCTTCTCTCAACAACTCTGGGTGACCAGCACACCCATTAGCAATAGCAGTAATTGAACATGAAGAGAATCCCATAAAACAAGATAAGATGATATGGGTGACTGCACATGAAATGTGGCTCAGTTCCAAGGGATGCGGTTTGCTTATACCAAACAGCTGTGATACATCAGAAGGGACAGGAGATGTGAAAAGAGAATGGAAGAAATCAGCCCCTCAAACTGCATCTGATAAACCAGGCATTTCCTTGNAGAAATCAGCCCCTCAAACTGCATCTGATAAACCAGGCATTTCCTTGGTCTGTGTTAACATCCACACTTTGTAGTGTTGAATGGAAGCTACTCAGGTAAAATTTCAAAGCCAAAGAAACAGAAATGGAAAAGGTCTAGGTCATAATTTACAACTGCAATAGAAAAAAAATATATGTAAATGCAATGGATTGCTTAAAAAGCTTTGAAGTCCTAATTTCTAAGTAATGTAGAACACCCAAGATATCCAAAATTTATATATCTTGAAGAATTTGACAGTTGCATGGCAGAAGATGGTTCTACACTGAACTATATCCAATCCTATCGAATAAATATATTTATTGTTGAAACTAAAAAGATAAAGAGAAACAGAGACTCATATCTTTGTTTTCATCAAAGAATCTGATGCTAAGTACTTCTGAAAAATTCCCTATATCCTAACAGTTCTTTACAAATATTTTTTATATTAGAATATAGTAAGTGGTCAGAGTAAGACCTTACTGTTTTAAAATTAGTTTAAATTAACTCAAAACCCAGCATTTTTCAAAGACCTTTTTATATATGGGCTAGCAAAAGACTTAAGGAAATTTCCTTTGGGAAAGAGGGAAAAATGCCGGAAATAATTGTCAAATATAAAGTGGTTTCAGGAAAAGATTATTAACTCACAATTGCCCTACAGACATATATAAATACTGAGGAAATCTGAATTCCATTGGGATTTTCATCACTTAGTCCATAATGTTAGCAAAGAAATCTGAAATCTCCCCATTAGCTTTCAGAGTGGGGCTCAAAGGAAATGTAAACCAGATAAAGTCTGTTTCCTGAGACCCAGAGCCCAAGCTGTCACTGAGGTCCTCAGCAGAAGGGGAAGGGAGAACACACAGCCACACTCAGAGCAGTCTAAACTTACCAGTCTTGACATGAAGAGAAATGAGTGTTATTTACTTTGGCGACCACTTGCCTGATAGGAGATATAAGGTCAACCAGCTGGTTTTGAAACCTCATTTACTATCTTCTAGATTCACATTGCATTTATTGGAGAAAGAAGAGTAGGCAAAGTCTCTTATTTATTTCACTGTGACGAACACTAAAGGAAGCTAAAGTGGATTTTTGAAGCAACTATTACATGCTAAATGCACATTACCCATTGGATTGTGGGGTTGTGTTCCAGCCCCAAGTCATTTTGCTGGCAAGTCAGATTAGAGTGAAATTTATCACAGGTGAAATAGGGTGTCAGTTTCC
>NW_019154572.1:0-7424 GCF_002288905.1 Enhydra lutris kenyoni | reverse complement strand
AAGTTATTGCCTGGAGTGAACCCAGCCTGACCTCCATATTCCTCCTATATACACGCTATCACATTTTACAGTCATCAGGGAAACAGCAAAGATTGACATTGGTTTCTGGGCAAAACTGGGTATTATGTTTTCCCAAATGAACTTGCTGAGAGAGAGGGGATGGAGAAGGAGCTGAGCTCTGAGAGTGGGACTGGAGTCTGTTAGGGATTCTAGAGCTGGGGGCCCAGGAAGGGCTTCTTCTGGCTGGGGTGTGTGTGCAGAGAATCTGAGCTCCTCTTATAAAACACAGATGTTCTACTGGAAGGAAATGACTCAGAGTAAATGCTGGGCAGCATCCAGGGTCATGGACTTAGAGTTTAAAATATCTGTCTATGACCCCACCAGCCCATTAAGATTTCCCGCTGACCCTAGAAATCCAAAGGATTCAAGGTTGGCACAAAAGTTAGCCTCCTCTTCACAATCCAGATGTCTAAGACTTTCTAGGCTTGGAAACAAGTAGCAAATGTTTTGTGATTTTGTTGTTGTTAATTAAAGGCTGAGGTCAACACCTTGAATAATAGAAATAGCCAAACTACACCCCAAAATAATATAACTTGAAAGGAACAAATATGAATTCAATGAGTTAGATAAATTATGAGAAAGAAGGATTTAAGAAGTAAGAGCAGCTGTGTTATTCTTAAAGAAAAGAGGCAGCTTGAATCTACTGGTCTGGTCAGTGGCCCAGTAGACTAAATTTTAAAACTGATTGTTAACTGTTAAGAAATACAAAAACCACAAACCAGCTCTACTAGAAGAAGATATTCCCTTGTTTGCAGTGTAAACAGTATCAACAAAATGTGAACTTCTAAACTTGGGGATTATTTTTGAGAAAAAGTAACTGTTACAAGATAATTTTTAAAGGGTATAATTATGACTCATGCAAATATAAAATAAACACGTGAAGATTTCAGTTAATGCATTAATTGAGGAAGTCAGTAAAACGTAACAAGCAATTCAAAGGAAAATTTGAAGAACCATATAATACACACACACACACACACACACACACACACACACACACATGGAATACTGAAGATAAATATACAAATAAATGCAAAAGTGGCTTTTTGTAGAGGGTGAGTGTAGAAGGTGGGGGGATCAATTGTATTTCCACCTGGACATAACTAATTTGCATGTCTGTGGATAAGAATAATTTGCATTATTATTATCTCCAAATTACAGAATTCTATAATAGCTCAAAGACAATGAAAGAGGCCAACCTCAAGGATTCAGAAGATCTGGAATTAGATAAGGCCTAGTGTTCCATTGGAGATATCCAGTAATCTTGTTGGTCTATTTTAAAGTCTTTCACAATGTATCATGACATATGTGACACTTGAAAATATGGCAGAAATATCACTGTAAGCCTTTTCAATGTCCAGCTAGAGCTGTGGTTCTCAAAGTGTGGTCCCTGGACCAGCAACAGAAATACCAGATGGAACTTATTAGACACACCAATTCTTAGGACCCATGCCAAATTGGAAACTCTGGGAGCAGGGCCTAGGAATCTGGTTTAATGAGACCTTAGTATCATTCTAATGCACACCCAAGTTTGTGAAGCCACTGATAGATGATCCAACACTTATTACTGGTTAAGATCCAAACTCAGTAAAGTTAGACATTACCTTGTAGGGGATTGAAAAGTTGCAAATGAGTCTTATTTGGTGGAGATGAAAATAATCTCTGCTTTGAGTCAAGACAGCAGCAAAGGCTATCATTCTTGCTTCTTTCCCTTAAAATTATATTTCAGCATTCTGTTTTTCATTGACTATATGGCAATTTCTCCTGTCTTTGAACCAGCTTTGTCATCCTGCTGATTTCCTTATTAATGAGGTAAATATATTTGTGACAAGGGCTCACTAAATATTTGGGAACCATCGTTAACTTCATGAAATTTATATTTTGACATAATGTAACTGAAGTAAGAGGTACTTTGACTCATTAAAGGGAATGAAGTGAAACTGAAGCAATTGAAGATTATTATCATCATTAAAGGTCAGCATGTGGGACTGGATCTGTTTGGACCTTTTTTGGATGATAGAGACTTTGGAAAGATGTTAAGGTTCAAAGCCAATGGCCAAGAAAGAATTCTTGAGATGTCTTTGGTATAAAATGTGGTTTTTATTAAAGCATGGGGACGAGACCTATGATAAAAGTATGGGGACAGGACCCTAGTGGAAAGAGCTGCACTGGGGTCATGAGGAGTACACATGATATACTTTCAAGCTTGGAGAGGGTTATGGATAGCACAAGTCTCAAAGGAATTTTGAAAGGAAGGTTTCCAGGACCCTGAGGGGGCTAGCTATTGTTAGGAAAATGTCATTTATTATTTTCTAATAAAAGCTTAGTCATGGGACCCTTCAGATGTATATTGGTGGGCGATATGCTTGGCGGATGATTACCCAATATGTATCTTGGGGGTTAGAGATAAAGGAAGTTTCCAAAGAAATTTTCATATTTTAGAATACACTTACAGGACTTAAAGGAGACGCTTAACCCACTGAGCCACCCAGCGGCGTCCACACACTGTATTTAAGGCTAAGATTGTCTTTTGCCCTTTGCAAAATATTAACATTGAGACAGCTGAGATCCTAGAGGAATGTCATTCTGACTGTTTCAAGGACTTGTCAGTGGGCTGCAAGTAGTAAGGAAATTTATTAATTTTACTTTGGCCTTTGTTTCCCACATCACCAGGCTACCATAAATCAGGCTTTATCCTAAGCTTTTCATATCAGTATGAGTTACCTGAATATTATCCAGTTTTCCCCATGGTTGTCTCTGGATGGATTCTCATGCTATTCATTTATTTCTTCCTGTCCACACATCTTGCCCCTCTCTGCTACTGTCATGCCACCATAGACATCCTGTTTTGTTGTGTCTCTCTAGAGGTCTAAGCCAATCCTCACATCTACTCATTGAGAATATCAGCAATGAAAACACATTAATGACTAAAAGAAAAACTGAGTTGAATTTTTATGATAAAATAAAAATAAACCTCAAAGGATTTTTAATTGTGCTCTTCTTGAAGCTTCTTATAAATACCCTAAGGATGCTTATTAGTTTTTACCTGCCTTTGTGGGTAGCTTGGTGGAAAAATGTTTAAGATAGAGAGTGGGTCCTAAGAAGACTTTCTGTCTTTGTCAACTTCTGCCAAACCCTCAAGGGGAACACACACTGTATTTTTTAAAATTTATTTTTATTTTTTATTATTTTTAAAAGACTTTATTTATTTATTTGACAGAGAGAGAGCACAAGTAAGAGGAGCAGCAGGCAGAGGGAGAGGGAGCAGCCAACTCCATGCTGTGCAGGGAGCCCAATGTGGGGGCTTCACCCCAGGACCCTGCGGTCATGACCTGAATCATCTAAAGCAGATGCTTAATCCACTGAGCCAAATAGATGCCCCACACACTGAATTTAAGGCAGCTTTCTGGGCTGGGAAAATGTACTCGGGAGTTCTGAGGAACAATTCTGCTCTGCTTTCAAGTAGAGGAGACTTTCTACTAAATTACAGAATTTTCTATTTGCTCAGGTAAAACTGGTCACTGAAGGGACTCAGTAGGGAGCCATACACAGACTTTAAAATGTGTTGCTTGATCAGAGGGAAAGAGGAAATTGTACAATAAATTTAGAAGTGACCTCCTTGTATCTTCTAAAAATGATATTTGGAATCACAAGAATTTTTTTCTTCATATTTCCTTTCTCTTCTTAGTTTTAAAAATGTTTTAGCAGAGTAGTATGTCCTAAAAATAACCTAACATTGCTGAGCACTTATATGTCAGTCACACAGCTTTACACCTCATATAATTTAATGTATCTTTACAAAACACCACAGGGTAGAAACTGTTAGTTTTTCTGTTTCCTAGCAGAAGAAACGGAAGCTCACCAATGTGACCCAGAATTCAAATCTGCCTTGGTTGCTAGGATCACACTTTTGGACTTCCATGTAGGTACTCTTTTTATTGCATATTTTATTTCCAGAATAATAACAAGAAAGGTTTTGGAGATTCTTTCCCCTAGTCCCCTAGGAGATCAACACAAGGGTGCATTTATGACTGTACAGGCAACTGACAATTAGAGAGATTTCACTTACTCCCGCAGCAAGCTGGAGAGTTACTGACTGCTTCTTCTCCATTTGTCCTCTGGTCAACCACTCCCAGTTAGTTATGAAAATACCTCACTGGGAACAGTGACCCAACAGGCATATACCTATTCAGAAATTAGATGAATATATTAAATGGTTTTTAGAATAATAGACCAAATAAATTGAGAACCCCTTCAATTATAGGAATGAGTGATGACTTTCATAGTCTCTTTTTCAAACCGACGAATCTGTGAATCCACCAAAATAAAGCAGGTAGTTTTAACAAGCAAAAATTATGTCATGCATGCAGATTCAGCAACTGGTCATAGCTTAAGAATAAGCAGATCGATTGCTCTGTTTTAAGCAGGAGGTTTTGTAGATCTGTCTGCGAGTGGTTAATAAATTATCTCAAAGAATTCATGTCAAATTACCTTTTGATAGAATCTTAGGCTGCAAAGATAAGGAAACTGGTGAAACAGGAATCAGATGAAGGAGAGAAATTAATTTACCTGCTTCTGAGCAGACACACCTTAGTCAAACTCTATGCTGCCCCACCTGACATCTTGATGCCAGGGAGTAAAGAAATGGGTCTCAAGCATTCTTTTTTTTTTTAATCATTTTTTTAATTTATTTTCTGCATAACAGTATTCATTGTTTTTGTACCACAGCCAGTGCTCCATGCAATCCGTGCCCTCTCTAATACCCACCGCCTGGTTCCCCCAACCTCCCAGCCCCCACCTCTTCAAACCCTTCAGATTGTTTTTCAGAGTCCATAGTCTCTCATTGTTCACCTCCCCTTCCAATTTCCCCAACTCCCTTCTCCTAACTCCCCATGTCCTCCACGCTATTTGTTATGCTCCACAAATAAGTGAAACCATATGATAATTGACTCTCTCTGCTTGACTTATTTCACTCAGCATAATCTCTTCCAGTCCAATCTTCTATATATGTGACTTTCTATTACTCAGTGCCCAGAAGTGTATATTTATTTTATTTTTTAAATTATATTTTGTTTTTAGCGTAACAGTATTCATTGTTTTTGCACCACACCCAGTGCTCCATGCAATCCGTGCTCTCTCCAATACCCACCATCTGGTTCCCCCAACCTCCCACCCCCACCCCTTCAAAACCCTCAGATTGTTTTTCAGAGTCCACAGTATCTCATGGTTAACCTCCCCTTCCAATTTCCCTCAACTCCCTTCTCCTCTCCATTACCCTTGTCCTCCATGCTATTTGTTATGCTCCACAAATAAGTGAAACCATAGGATAATTGACTCTCTCTGCTTGACTTATTTCACTCAGCACAATCTCTTCCAGTTGCTATAAAAGTTGTGTATTCATCCTTTCTGATGGAGGCATAATACTCCATAGTGTATACGGACCACATCTTCCTTATCCATTCATCCATTGAAGGGCATCTTGGTTCTAACCCTAACCTACAAAAACTATCAAAAGCAGTCAAGACGAGAAAAAAAAAAAAGTGAACAAACATAAAAACCTCCAGAGAACAAAAGCCTGAGAAAACCGGTTTCCTCAGAGCCCACCCCCTTGAGGGGAGAGGGAAGACTTAACTCAGGGAACATCATTGACTGAAAACCCACGTGGCAGGCCCCTCCCCAAGAAAACCAACCAGGAAAGAAAAAAAAAAAAAAGACAACAAGAGAACAACCACCACTAATTCATAGGACAACTTTTATTTTTAACTCGTTCCCACTATTCTGGTTCATTTTTTTTAATAAAGATAATTTTTAACCTATTTACCATCACATTGAGATGTCCAGTACATCAAATTCCATAATAACCTTCTAACCTGAACTTTTTGATACATACACCTGTGTTTTTCTTTTACATTTCTATTTTTTTTTAATTTTAGTTTAGTTTAGTCTAGTTTATTCCTTTTTTATTTTTATTGTCTAATATTCATATAGAGTTAAACTTCAAGGTAATCCCCTTTCCCCAATCAATGCTACCCCTATAGGTAAACCAATTTTTAATTCCCCTTTATCTTAGAAAAGTTGAGTCCTTTAACAAAATATCAAGATACATCCAGGAAGAATCAAAACAACCTTCCTCATCCACACTGAGAATTTATTACCACTCTCCCATCTTTTTCTTCCGCCAGTGTTTCTGTGTTTTTGTGTTTGTCCTGATAGTATATAAATCTTATACTTGGGGTTCTTTTTGACGAGGTTCTTCCTTTATTTGCTTATATATATATTTTTTTTTTCTCTTGTCATATACTTTTATCAGTCTTTTTGTTTGTCTGTTTTTGTTTGTATACTTCATAAATCTTACCTTGGGGCCCATTTGGGCTAAATCTTCTCTTTTATCTTCCCTTTTTTTCCTGTCTCTCTCTCTCTTTTTTTCTTTTTCTTTTCTTTTTTCTCTCGTTTGGGTGGGGAATCCTGATTGCTCAGAAGTGTTCCAGGCTGCACCTTGACTGCACCACGGTCGATAAATCCAGCTACATCGTTCAGTCATCTCTCACCAAAATGACTAAGAGGAGGAATGCCCAACAGAAGAAAAATACAGAGGATGGGCCTTCTGCAACAGAGCTAATGGCTATCAACATAGAAAATATGTTGGAAAGAGAATTCAGGCTAACAATTATCCAGGCAATAGCTAGGTTGGAGAATGCCATGGATGACCAAACGGAATTGATTAGGGCCAAACTGAAAGCGACCAGGGATGATGTTCACAATGTTAGGGCAGAGCTGAAAGCTCCAGGGATGAGTTTCACAATGCTCTCAATGCGTTCCAATCTAATCTAAATTCTCTAAAAGCTAGGGTAACTGAGACAGAAGATAGAATTAGTGATCTGGAGGACAAACAGATGGAGGGAAAGGATCAGGAGAAAGCCTGGAACAAACAGCTTAGAAGCCATGAAAACAGAATCAGGGAAATAAATGATGCCATGAAACATTCCAACGTCAGAATTATTGGAATCCCTGAAGGGGAGGAGAAAGAAAGAAGTCTAGAAGATATAGTGGAACAAGTTCTTCATGAAAAATTTTCCCAATCTCACGAATGGAACCAGCGTTCATGTACTAGAGGCCGAATAGTCTCCACCCAAGATTATAGATTCCAGAAAAACATCAAGGCACCTGATAGTCAAATTGAGGAATCATAATTGTAGATATAATCTCGTGAAAGCCACTAGGAAAAAGAGGCTCCTTGCTTACAGAGGAAAGCCTATCAGAATAACGTCAGACCTGTCCACAGAGACCTGGCAAGCCAGAAAGGGCTGGCAAGATATATTCAGGGCACTAAATGAGAAGAACATGCAGCCAAGAATACTTTATCC
>NW_019154571.1:0-16876 GCF_002288905.1 Enhydra lutris kenyoni | reverse complement strand
ATTTTCTCTAAGGATTCTGCTTCAGCCCAGTGATGGTCCATCATGTCTACAGGGAGGACCAGGAGACTCTCCTGGGAGTGGGAGGGTCTCCATAATCTGAGAGCTCTTCCATTGCTTTGAGAGTCTTGGGAAAATCTCCCTATTTCTGAGGGTCTCTATGCTGAGTCTCTTCTATGTTTTGCATCACACATTTGCTTCATGTGAGAAAGTGTGCCTGAGTTGTGGTGGGCATGCTGGGGATTGGTGCGGAAATCCCCGGAACACTGGGGATAGACACCACCTGGTTTCTGGCTTATGTTTTCCAATGTTATGGAGGCTTTAATCTTAAACATATAAAACTGAGACTCAGTCAGTTCATAGGGTAACAAAGCAGTTCCCTAAGATTAGACAATATAATTCTTTATTTCACTTCAAACGTTCAAATGTTCATTTCTCTTTGTACAAAGGAGAAGTTTCGTTCCATGTGTTCCATTCCCCAGTGGTGAACTAATGTAATGTCTCTATTTGTTTGCTAGATTTCCTACACAAATTAATGTTATAGGGGATTCAGAACTTGTAGAACCCATAACCTGAAATAGAGTCTCAATTCTTAGCCTATTAGTAATTGCATCATTTTATAATTTTGTTTCATAATATGAGGTTCCTGTGACTTTGTCATATGTTTTCACTTTCTTATTAGTTGTCTGTGAGACTCATCTCTACTTATAAGATCAAAAGTCCTGATATGACATGCGCATGTAGTTTATAAGAAGTGATGTAGATAGTAAATTTCCCACATTGAAAAAAATGTTCTGTTCATAAATGGAATTTTAGTTCAGGGAAAATTAATCGTAAGGCTTTTTTTTTTAAATTTTAAGATTTTATTTATTATTTATTTGACAAAGATCACAAGTAGGCAGAGAAGCAGCAGAGAGAGAGGAAGGGAAACAGGCTCCTTGCTGAGCAAAGAGCCCCATGTGGGGTTTGGTCCCAGGGATCCTGGGATCATGACCTGGGCTGCAAGTAGAGAGAGGCTTTAGCCCACTGAGCCACCCTCGCGCCCCAATCCTAAGGCTTTTTATTTTTTTTTTTAACTATTTTACTCAGAATGTATCTGGATTTAATCCCTAGTGTTCTTATAAAATGATGGTCTGCATATTTTACAACTGTGATGGCGTTTGCTTACATAGAAAGGGAAGTTACTTGCTTCTCTGCTTCGCTCTAAAGAATTGTTTATAACCTTGAATTCTGTGTAAGAAGAGGAGTATATCAGTAGCAGATTACATATTTTGATGTCACTTAAGTCCTTATTCATAATATTTTTCATTACACCTCTTCATATTTGATTTTAATGGAGATTCCTTATAGTTTTACTGTGAGTGAACATAAGCCAAAATTGAAAATGCCTTTTTCTATGGATATACAGAATTAAAATTATAGTTCTATAGAAGGTTGCCTTTAAAATCATTCATATATTTTATTCTGTAGATTTTTTTAGTTAAAATTGGGCTTATTTTGGTTTTGCATATTCCATAATAATGTGCTTCCTTTTGTATGGGACTTTCCACAACATTAGTTAGTTGTGTTTTTTTTTTTTAATGTATTTTTTTTTTTAGATTTTTTTTTTTTTTTATTTGACAGACAGATCACAAGTAGGCAGAGAGGCAGTAAGAGAGAGAGAGGAGAAGGAGGCAGGCTCTCTGCTGAGCAGAGAGCCCAATGCGGGACTTGATCCCAGGACCCTGAGATCATGACCTGAGCCGAAGGCAGAGGATTTAACCACTGAGCCACCCAGGTGCCCTTAATGTATATTTTTTTAAGAGAAAGACAGTTTTCAACACTTTTGAACAATGCGAATGTAACTCAAATATGAATCAGGCTTATGCCCTTTCCAAATAATATTATGTTTGTATTGTCTATGTAAATATTACCCATATGTTGTTTGTAACTCATATTATGTATTTCTGGTGGTTATGAATATTCTAGCATATCTAGGTGAGTTGTTATAATACTAGCATTAATTTCTACATCTATATTATTGAATTTATATTCTCTTTGCATGAGAATCACTTTCGGGGTAATCAAAAGTAATTCTTACATTTCTTTTTTTTTTTTTTTTTTTTTTTNNNNTTTTATTTATTTATTAGAGAGAGAGAGAGAGCGAGAGCGAGCATGAGCACAGGCAGACAGAGTGGTAGGCAGAGGCAGATGGAGAAGCAAGCTCCCCGCTGAGCAAGGAGCCCGATGTGGGACTCGATCCCAGGACGCTGGGATCATGACCCGAGCCGAAGGCAGCCGCTTAACCAACTGAGCCACCCAGGCGTCCCAATTCTTACATTTCTTTTAAAGATTTTATTTATTTGACAAAGAGAGATCACAAGTAGGCAGAGAGGCAGAGAGAGAGAGAGAGGAGGAAGCAGGCTCCCTGCTGAGCAGAGAGCCCGATGCGGGCTCAATCCCAAGACCCTGGGATCATGACTTGAGCCGAAGGCAGAGGCTTAACCCACTGAGCCACCCAGGCACCCTGAAGCCTTTAGTTTTTCATGTCAACCCTCTGCCCCCTTTCACTCTCCTTTCTTTATGGGGTCCCCTTAATGTACATGTCGGTCCACTTAGAGGTCTCTAACGAGTCCCAGACCCTGTCTTTTTCGATATCTTTCTTTGATCTTCAAGACAAGGGTCTTTAGATTGTCTGATTCTTTCTTCTGCTTGAGCAAGTCTGTGGGTGAACCACTGGTGTGTTTTTAACTTCTGTCATCGTGTTCTTTAACTCCCTGTTGCTGCTTGGCTGATTGTTATACTTTGTCTCCTTGGGTTTACGTTTTGGTCATGACCTGTTTTCTGATCTCATTGAGTTACATACCTGTTTTCTCTTCCTTTCTCCATGCACATCTTTATGATGGTTAATTCTTTGTCATGCAAGTAAGAGTTCTTTATTAACTGAGGGTTCGTTTGTGGGATATCTTTTGTTCTCATGATGGGAACACATTTTTCTATTTCTTTTATCACCTTGTGATCTTTTGTTGACTTTTCATAATTAAAAAAAAAAGCCTCTGGGCCCAGGTTTATGGACTTGCTTTGTAGAAAAGAACACAGACAATAGTAATTATGGCATCTGTCACATAAATCTGGACATTTGTCATGTCTAAATTTTGAAGTTTCCCAGGTTACAAAGTGCAGTTTCTTCTTTATAGCCCATGATACCTTACTCTGTTTCCCTTCAGATTATCATCTGTCCATTGTTTGAAGAATATTCAACCTTTTGTCTGAGTAGCTACCACACTGCTTCTTCCAATCTTAGTTGGTCTTCTCTTTCAATCTGAACTTGATTTGGTTACAGATCTGTCAATTTTGATCTTTTTTTCCTGAAAACTAAATCCTCCTATTGATACTTTCCTATACTTGCTAAATTCTATTTTCTTCATTTCTGTTTTATGTTGAATTTCCTTTCTTCCAGGGGTGCCAGGATGTCTTGTGTTTAAGCCTTCCACATGACTTCCACTCGGGTCATGATCTCAGGGTCCTTGGACTGAATCCTGTTTCAGGCTCCCTGTTCAGCAAGGAATCGACTTGCCCCTCTCCTTGTGACCCTCACCTCACTCATGCTCTCCCTCTCTGTCTCTCTCTCTGTCTCAAATAAATCCTCAAAAATATTCCTTCCTTCTGCTGATTTTGGGCTTATATAATGGTACTTTTCATGATTATTTGATATAGAGGAGAGTGATTTGTGTTAGACCCTGACAATACTATAGACTTTTCTATGAAGCTGTGTGGTCAGTATGTTATGTGCAAATTGATGTGTCCACGGAGGAACAAAGTCCTGATGCTTCCTACTCTGCCATCTTGCTGATGTTCTCTGATTGATTTTATGGTTGCTATGTTAGACATCCTCAGTATATTCATCTGAAAGTAGTACTTAGATGAATTTACTTTTCTGTTTTTCCATATCTTTCAGCTGTATCTTCACAGGGCACCCTGAACTTCCTGCCACAGCCATGCAAAGAAGCTTCATTTCAAGATGTATCCATGGGTCGATATAAACATAGTGTCCTTGAGAAGTTGCATCTAATGATAGACTGGGATAATGATCGTAAAGGATATATCCAAATTGAGACTACTGCCCATAATAGTGAAAGATACAAAATACTTTGTAAAGCCTTCCTTTTTAAGTCCATTAGTTCTGCAAGGCAGGGTGTTTCTGTCAGCAGGAGCTCCACTCAAACACTCAAACGTCCATATTTATGGATGGAGAATGTGGAACATCTGGAAAGTTACCGAGTCTGTGCTGAACATAATGATTTGAACAATTTTGAAAATAGGATTGGATTGACCATTCATTCAAATATTTCTAAACTTCAGAGATTTCAACATGAAGAAACAACTGCTAAGTGGGATCCATTTGAGAGGTCCTTCACTAAAGACTCAACCCTTCAAAATTCCCAGAGCATTTTCAATGGAGAGGGAATTGCTCAAGGCAGTGAATCTGAGAAAAAAATTCATCCAGGCTCAAATGTTAATAAACATCTGAGGACTCATTTTGCAGAGAACCATTTCAAGCCTATTAAATGTGGGGAAGACTTTTCTCAAAGATCCATTCTTCTGTCTAACAGTATGCATATAAGAGAGAATCCTAATGAACGTGAAAGAGATTTTAACCAGTCCTCCAGTTCTGGTGATCATCCAAAAATTTATACGGGAAAAAACCCATCCAGATATAAGAAGCCTGGGAGCACGTTTAGTCAGTCATCAGGAACACATATACATAAGACAATCTGTAGTGGAGAGAAACCTTACAAAAGTAAAGAATACAGCACAGACTTTAAATTGCCATCGACCCTTACTCACCATCACAGAATTCATACTGGAGAGAAACCTTACCAATGTCAAGAATGTGGGAAGGCCTTTAAGCACAGCTCAAGTCTTACTCACCATCACAGAATTCATAATGGAGGGAAACCTTACCAATGTCAAGAATGTGGCAAGGCCTTTAACCGCAGCACAAGTTTTATTCAACATCACAGAATTCATACCGGAGAAAAACCTTACCAATGTCAAGAATGTGGGAAGGCCTTTAACCAGTCTTCACACCTTACTCAACATCACAGAATTCATACTGGAGAGAAACCTTACCAATGTCAAGAATGTGGCAAGGCCTTTAACTACAGCTCAAGTCTTACTCGACATCACAGAATTCATACTGGAGAGAAACCTTACCAATGTCAAGAATGTGGCAAGACCTTTAGCAATTCTTCACACCTTATTCAACATCACAGAATTCATACTGGAGAGAAACCTTTCCAATGTCAAGAATGTGGCAAGGCCTTTAACCGGATATCACGTCTTACTGAACATCACAGAATTCATACTGGAGAGAAACCTTACCAATGTGTAGAATGTAGCAAGGCCTTTAATGGGGAATCCAACCTTACTCGACATAACAGGATTCATACTGGAGAGAAACCTTACAAATGTGAAGAATGTGGCAAAGCCTTTAGGCAGCATTCAAAACTTACTCAACATTACAGAATTCATACTGGAGAGAAACCTTACAAATGTGAAGAATGTGGCAAGGCCTTTAGGCAGCAGTCAAACTTTATTGAACATCGCAGAATTCATTTTAGAGAGAAACCTTACAGATTTAAAGGGTGTGGGAAGGCCTTTACCCATCAGTCAGGCCTTACTACACATTACAGAGTTCATACTGAAGAGAAACCTTAGAAATATGTAGAATGTGGCAAGGCCTTTAACCAGATGTCACACCTTACTGAACATCACAGAATTCATACTGGAGAGAAAACTTACCAATGTGTAGAATGTAGCAAGGCCTTTAAGGGGGAATACAACCTTACTCAACATCACAGAATTCATACTGGAGAGAAACCTTACAAATGTGAAGAATGTGGCAAGGCCTTTAGGTGGCAGTCAAACCTTATTGAACATCACACAATGCATTTTAGAGAGAAACCTTACAAATGTAAAGAGTGTGGGAAGGTCTTTAAGCAGTGCTCAGTCCTTATTCACCATCACAGAATTCATACGCAAGAGAACACTTACAAATATAAAGAATGTGGAAAGGTCTTCAAGCAGCTCTCAGCCATTGCTCACCATCACGGAATTCATACTGGAGAGAAAACGTACAAATGTAAAGACTGTGGCAAGGACTTTAGCAGACATTCAAGCCGTAGTCAACACCACAAAATCCATACTGGAGAGAAGCCTTACAAATGTAAAGAATGTGGCAAGGCATTGAAGAGGGAATCCAACCTTACTCGACATCACAGAATTCATACTGAAGAGAAACGTTATAATTGTGAAGAATGTGGCAAGGCCTTTATGTTCCATTCAGGCCTTACTTGCCATCAGAGAATTCATGTGGTAAGAAACATTACAAATGTCAAGTATGTGGCAAGGCCCTTAAGTGGCATGCATCCCATTGTGTACATCACTTAAGTCATACTGGAGAGAAACCTTAGAAATGTAAAGGATGTGGCCAGGGCTTTATCCAGCAGTCACACCTTACACAACATCACAGAATTCCTCCTGGAACTAGTCCTAACAAATTTGAAGACTGAGAGAATTTGGGAGGACTGCTGTTCTAATTCCACATCAGAGAATTCAATTTGGAGAGTGATTATACACTCGTAATGAATGTGGCAAGACCTTTAGGCAATGCTAAACCCTTGTTCCTTATCCAAGTATGTAGTGGAGGTGATTTTACAAATACAGAAATTCAGCAAACCCTTTCCTGGTGCTCAAGCCTCTCCCAGCATTACAGAATTCATAGTAGAGAGAAACCTTGTAAAGAATGTGGTAAAGATTTTGGATTGCTCAACACTTAAGTCAGCATCCCAGAGTTCATACTGAGGAGAAATACTAGAAATGGAAAGAACATGGCAGGCCTCTGACTGGACGTCATAACTTGCTCAACATCATTGTTACCATCCAGGAGCAAAACTAATATGTAAAGACAATGGCCAAGCCTTTAACTAGAATTCAGTCCTTACTTGGTATCCCAAAATGCAGTCTTGGGTCAAACTCTACAAACATAATGAATGAGGAAAGACTGCCTCTTACAGTTTAGGAAACATCAGAGAGTTCAGAGAAGAAAAGGAACTTGACAGATAAAAGTCCATAGAAACGTATTTAATTGAACATCAAATGTCAGTAAATGTCATAGAATTTCCAGAACAAAGCAGTACACCAGTCACTCTCTTCTTAGATTATATCAAAAAAGTCTGTTTTTTTTTTAAAGATTTTATTTATTTATTTGTCAGGGACAGAGGGAGAGAGAGCGTGCAAGCACAGTCAGGCAGAGAGGTAGGCAGAGGCAGAGGGAGAAGCAGGCTCCCCGCCGAGCAAAGAGCCCGATGTGGGACTCGATCCCAGGACCCTGGGATCATGACCCGAGCCGAAGGCAGCCGCTCAACCGACCGAGCCACCCAAGCGTCCCTCAAAAAAGTCTTAATGCAAAATTAGTTAGATAATGTATGTGCTATTATGCTTCAAAAGATAGAAGGGATTTTCACATGAGTATAATTTCAGTGTGTTTGTGTTTCCATTGATCCTATATGAGATTTGTGACTTGCAATTATTCATGTCTTTCTACTCTTAGAACTCTTCAGAAAATTCATTTATTCCTAGTGAGTGTGTGAAAGTATGTGGGTCATCGTTGTTGCATCAGGGATATGAGAAGCCCTTCTTCTTTAGGTGGGACTCATGCATATCTAATTTTCCATGGAAGATGAAGGACTGTGTAACATACAATATATGAGGAAAATCTAAATGAATATTCCTCCTGTGGTTATAACATTGATATAGATCCTCATGAAGTAGTTGTTCAGGACATCATTCTCCATTTATTAAAACTAAAAAAAAAAAAAAAATTGTGACCATTACCAATTACATGTTTTACTAATTGGTGTTTTTAATGAAAACAAGATGGCAGTCTTCACAGTAGTAATTGTTAGAGAGTATGAGTTGATGGGGTTGAAATGAAGAAATCCTGACAGATATCAGAGAATAGCTAACTTCTGTAAAATGACATACACTCGTACATCCACATTTTTAGAGAATTACCAGAGTCCTGAAAGTGTTTTCGTATGAAATACTAAGCTGGTAAGAAGTTAAAATAGAGGGGCGCCTGGGTGGCTCAGTGGGTTAAGCCGCTGCCTTCGGCTCAGGTCATGATCTCCGGGTCCTGGGATCGAGCCCCGCATCGGGCTCTCTGCTCAGTGGGGAGCCTGCTTCCTCCTCTCTCTCTGCCTGCCTCTCTGCCTGCTTGTGATCTCTCTCTGTCAAATAAATAAAATCTTAAAAAAAAAAAAAAAAAAAAAAGAAGTTAAAATAGAGTGCTACCAGATGTCTTCTCTAAGCCTCATGGTAATGACAAAATTAAAGCAATGTAGTAGATACAGAAGACATAAAGAGAAAATAATCTAAGTATTCCCCTCTTTAAAATCATCAAATCACAATGATAGCTAATGAATAAGAAAGCGATGAATAAATCTAAACAGCCAGGCTGTAACTCCATACTTGTAGTGATACTTGCTTTAAATATAAAGGGCCTAAATTCTTGAATCCAAAGATACAGATTGCCTGAAAGGAAAGAAATACAAGACCCAACCGTATACAGGCTTGAAGAGAATCACTTCAGCTTTAAGAACCCTCTGACTGAAAGTGCAGGTGTGGAAAAGAATATTCCATGCAAATGGAATAAAAAAGAAAGCAGGTTAGCTCTGCTTACATCAGTGAAAATAAACTTTAAGCCAGAGAGTGTAGTAAAACATGGCAAAGCTCATTTAACATAATGGGCTGACTTTGTGCAGTGTTCATAATGATATATTTTTTGGCAGAATCTCAAAAAAGACTTCCCCCATTGTTTTGGTTTTGGAAGGACAGGGCAGTTTTTCTTTATATTCAGTTGCAAATGATAGGCTTCCTATAGGTCACCTTTGCCTTAGTTGTGATAGTGGATTTAGTCCAAGCTGGGGTTTTTTTTGGAAATGTACATCTTCCCGTAAGAAACCCTTATATTCTAGTTGCTTCAACGTTTCTAGCATGGCTTACCTATGACTAACAGTTGTATACGTTATATATGCATTTACTAAATATAAAAGGTTCACTCCTTTAATTTTGGAGAAAGGTAGCTAACACATGTAGGTATTATTTGTTACATTAAAGCTGTAGGTCTGTGTATTCATGTAGAGTCTGTAGTGACAAGACATTTCTCTTCATTGCTTTCTGCTCCTTGAGCAAAGAACAGTCTTTTTGTGCATTGGATGGTTGTGCTGATTTGTCAAAATTTGGATACATAGGAGTCGCTTACTTCTAAAGACTAATTTTGTTTGATCTATAGTATTCTTTTACATTTTTCAAATGAATGCTTTTCCTTAAAAAAGTAATAAAGGGGTTAATTCAACAAAGAGATACAACTTTTATAATTATTTATGCACATAACATAAAAGCACATAACACGTGAAGCAGCTATTAGCAGACAAGAACAGAGGAAGATACAGCAATACATTAGAAGGGGACTTTGATACGACGCCATTACTAATGAGTGGATTATCCAGACAGAAAATGAGTGACGGAACTTCAGACTTCAATGATAAGAGGCAGGCAGACTTCCTACACTATCCAACAGCTTCCGAGAACATATTCTTCCCACATGCACATGGAGCATTCTCCAGTATAGAGTATATGGTACCCACAAAACAAGTCTTAATAAGTTTATGATTGAAAGGATATCAAGCACCTTCCCAGCCACTATGGCGTTTGAAACTAGAAGTCATTTACAAGTACAAAATGAGAAAATTCACAAGTATGTGAAAAATAATCACACAACTTTATAATAGCCAATAGAATGGAAGTACCTTGTACATCAGCAGGTGAGTAGATAACAGGCATGTATACAGTGTATACTGGATATAATTAATACATTTGAAAGTTCCTTAGACAATAGCTCTTAAAAATTCTTATCACATGAAAACCTGTAAGTCTTTGAGGTGATAACTTGTAATATATGTAAACCATACGGTGCACTAAAATAGGTTATATATTAATTATATCTCAATGAGACTGAAAAAACATTAAATAAGCCAATTAGTGGTTTCCTAGCCACAGGCATAAGAGGATAGGGATGGTGATAGTTAAACAGTATGAAGTCTCTTTAAGAGGTAGTTCAATGCAAAATTGACTATGGTTTGCTTGCACAGATGTGAGAATCAGTTAAAATCCTCACTTTGCATATTTGTTGTACAATTTTATTTATTTGAAACTCAGAATAAGCAGGGGGACGCCTGAGGGAGAGGGAGAAGTAGACTCCCCAACTAGCAAGGAGCCAGAGGTGGGCCTCAATCCCAGGACTCTGGAATTACGACCTGAGCCACCCAGGCACCCCATCTGGTCCATTTGTACATTATAAATGGGTGAATTATACACCATGAAAAGTCTGTGCAAATAAAGCTATTACAAGGAACCCCGAATAAGAAATACCTGCATAAGAAGACTTAGTATAACCTCTCAGGACTATATAAATTCATCTATTAAACACACACACTTGTAAGATTTCAACGGGAATTTAGGATTTAACTTTCTTGTGTGTCTTAAGTTTTGTGATGATACAAAAACAATTTTGAAAAGCACACAGGAAAAGAAGTTTTGTCAAGTACACATACATAATTACTGGTATGAGTTACGTTCAACACTTTGATGTTGGATGAAGAAAATGGAGAGGTGTGAAAATGGAGAGGTGTGAAAATCTGTCAGTTTCTCTAAAGAATCAGTAGAATGGATATCTGTGTATTTCTGTATTTTTAATATCTATATTTCTATAGATCTCTGTTTCTCTATATATCTCTACATATATAGAAGGAAGGAAAGCTTTCTTTATGAATTGCCTAACCTAAGTGTGACCGATGGCAAGTCTGGTGTTGGCAAGGAAGTCCAGCAGGCTCGAAGGCCAGGAAAGAGCTGATGTTGAAGCTGGAGAATCTGAAGACGGTCTGGAGACAGAGTTAGGTCAGTAGGAAAAGCACCTTTGGAAGATACAGCTAATTCCTATGTTCTCCAGAATAGACTGTCTAGTAACTGGTATGGATTTATCTGCTATAACTTTAATATAAACTATTTAAAATAGAAAAAATGCAGATAACTTCTAGAAAGAGTTAAACATCATCTTACAATATTTTGACTAAATGTATGAGAGTATACAGCATTTCCAGGCATGCATTTGAAGCATGTGGAAACATGCCTTCCACAAAAGACAAAATCAGAATTATGGTGGGATGTTACATTTAACAGTATAATCAAGAGCATATCTATTTTTCTTACCTATTATAAGTAAAAAATTACTGTTAGCCAACAAGAAAATATTTTAATTATTACATAGGATTAAAAAATAATATCTGCAATTGAACCGTCTTTTTTTTTTCTATTTATTTGACAGACAAATCACAAGTAGGCAGAGCAGCAGGCACATAAAGAGGGAAGCAGGCTCCCTGCTGAGCAGAGACCCCCCCCCCCCAAATGTGGCGCTCAATGCCAGGATCCTGAGATCAGGACCCGAGCTGAAGGCAGAGGCTTAACTCAAGGAGCCAGCCAGGTGCCCCGAACCTTATTTTTCTAAGTACAAAAGTTAATTGACAGAATAACTTGAATATTCAATAATGAAAATTGCTCAATTTCACAGATAGCAAGTAGACTACTAATAAATACGCAGATAGCACTTTTAGCCTCATCATGATAGATAAAATTGAAAGAGTAATAGAGTGTTGGTGAGGCCAGGAGGAAAAACACACTGTATAAAATAATCCTATGTAATCCTATAAGTGCAACTTTGGTAAGGATCAGTCCAGTATCTATAAAAGTTTTGAATTCATTTGCCTTTGAAACAGTAGTTACGCCTCACATTCTACTATTCATAGAAATACAACAGGGATGCCTGGGTGGCTCCGTCAATGAAGCACCTGCCTTCGCCTCTGGTCATGATCCCAACCCTGGGATCAGCCTCATGTTTGATTCCTTGCTTAGCAAGGAGCCTACGTCTCCCTCTCCCTCTGCCACTCCTCCTGCTTGTGTTTTCTCTCAAAAAAAAAAAAAAAAAAAAAAAAAAAAAATTTTTTTTTTTTAAGAAATAGATATAAATCTGTCTGAAATATAAATCATAACATTCTTTATGCAGAGGACCTTAAAAATGACTTCTATGTGATCAATAAGAAAATACACGGATATCTTAAGGTACGTCCCCATTTCATTTTTACTAGTAATAAAACAACTCTAAATTAGATTACATAAACGTTGAGAAAGGCTGGAACCCATAATGGAACAAAAATGGCATGCATACTTTTAACTCAATATCTGTATGTATATTTGTAAAAGACTTAAAATTATACAGGTAAGAAAATCTGACTGTATGCTTCTGTAGAAAGGGATTCATATTGCATGTATAACTATAAGGTACATAACTTACCTCTCATTCATAAGTATTTGAAATATTTGCCTGAAGAGAAACGCTGCATTGGTAATCACTGTTGGAACCACACTTGAGACTGTCTGATCGCAAAGCCAAAGTTCTAGGTTGCTTCCTAGTGAACTGAAAGCATTTCCCCCTCATTTATAATAAATGACCCAGAACAATTACTTGATGTACATCTACCCTTAGTTCAATGGATGAAGTATAGATTATTTCCCAAACCTCTAGTTTTTAGATTTCTAGGTTGACTGTGTCATTTTAAAAATGAATTCTTTAATCAATCAAGTTTATCATATGATTTTATTTTTGTTTTATTAAATATTTATTTATTTAACAGAGAGAGAGATCACAAGCAGGCAGAGAGAGGGGGAAGCAGGCTCCCTGCTGAGCAGAGAACCCTATGCAGGCATTGATCACCCAGGACCCTGATTTCATGACATGAACCGAAGGCAGGTGCTTTAACCCACTGAGACACCCAGGCGCCCCCAACACTCCTTTTTGGTATTCAGAATTCAGCAATGCTCTTGTTCATCCTCTAGTGAGTTTTTCAAATTCTGGCGGAGCTAAGTACTCTGTGTTTTTCAGGACTTTGTCCTTTACTGGGGTCATTGACCCCATCTGGATTACATTGCATTTTCTTTAATCCCAGTCTAAACCGAGTAGCTCAATATCCTATGCCTACTAAGCTCTACAGGCTGTCCCTCCTCTTTGATATCCAGAACCTGACTGCCAACTCCAAAAGGAATCTTGGGTTTTAAAACTAAAATACCCCCAAAGCTAACCTTCAAAAGAGCTTTAGGTCATTTCTTCATGGTGAGAATTGTTCAGGGCATATACACAGTCCGAGGAGAAAGAAGTGAGAACTGACAGAAGATTCTGTGATACAGGGGAGAAATATTCCGAGAGCCAGCCTTCAGTAGAACAAGCAAGTAAGGAACCCAGTCAATGAGAAGAAGCCCACTGTGGAGGACACCTCAGAGGAAGAGAGGTAAAGGGTTTCAAGTTGTAAAAAGAACAGCCTCTGAGTGAAAGTTTTTTTTGTTTTTTTTTTTTTAAAGATTTTATTTACTTATTTGACAGAGAAATCACAAGCAGGCAGAGAGGCAGGCAGAGAGAGAGGAGGAAGCAGGCTCCCTGCTGAGCAGAGAGCCCGATGCGGGGCTCGATCCCAGGACTCTGAGATCATGACCCGAGCCGAAGGCAGCGGCTTAACCCACTGAGCCACCCAGGCGCCCCCTGAGTGAAAGTTTTAAAAATAGAAATGTTTTCTCTAACTATGGGTCAGGATGCGTGTAAGGGAGACTTTGAAACCGTCCCTACTCTAACATCATTTTCTGATGATTATCAAGAGACTGTTGATGTGAGGAAGAGGTATTCAAAAAAAGCTTCGCGTCCTGGGTTTCACAGAGCAGCTGTTCGGGTCAAATGCACTTTGTGATATTTTCTCTTCTTTAAAAAAGGTTTTAGTACCAAGCGCAAGCTCAGCATGCATTTCCCCCAACTTTCCACCATGCACAAGGCTTCACACATCTCACTGTATCGGTAACAGTTTCATTTTACACCGGTGTGAATGGAGAAAGGAGGTCTGCTGATACCAATAACTTCATTTCTACCCAAAACCGGGTCAAAGGTTGACGTTTCACAGGGGTGGCATCACGTGGATTGTTTCATAACGCGAATACTCTGGACGTACTGTGATATCTCACGTCGCACTTGGACACTGGCACACACAGACGAGTGTTGTCTAAGAAATAAGTCATTCTGTTTTCAGGAAATCCAAGTCGTCCCGGGGCAGATTCCTTTTCCTATTATACTGCAGTAGTTCATCTAACATAATAAAAACCCCAAGTTTTTCTTCAGACTCCATACTGACCTATAGAGTATTTATACCTAAGAATATTGTGAAAACAAACTAAAAAAATATGAATTTAAAATGTCAAGGTAGGGGCGCCTGGGTGGCTCAGTGGGTTGGGCCGCTGCCTTCGGCTTAGGTCATGATCTCAGGGTCCTGGGATCGAGTCCCGTGTTGGGCTCTCTGCTCAGCGGGGAGCCTGCTTCCCTCTCTCTCTCTCTCTCTCTCTCTCTGCCTGCCTCTCCATCTACTTGTGATCTCTCTCTGTCAAATAAATAAATAAAATCTTTAAAAAATAAAATAAAATAAAATGTCAAGGTATAAGAGACAGAACTAAGCAGAGATCTAAATTAGTTGAAAACCCAGCCGTCAGGATTTATTCCTGTAGCACAGTAGTTAAAGCACTGTGTGTTTGCTACAATACAGCACTCTGCCCATAAGCCGTGTGTGCATTTTCACATATAAATATGTGAAGTTTAAAATTCTAAAACTTTAAAAACTGGCTAAAATTTTTTTTCAGATTTAAAAATTTTTTAAGTTTTTAAAATTGTGTGTCGTATCATTTTCCTCTACAAATTAAAACTCTGTATGGGCCCATATTAGAGTCATGAAGATTTTTAAAAAGTAACACATGAGGGGCACCTGGGTGGCTCAGTGGGTTAAAGCCTCTGCCTTCAGCTCAGGTCATGATCCCAGCGTCCTGGGATCAAGCCCCACATCGGGCTCTCTGTGCAGCAGGGAGCCTGCTTCCCCCTCTCTCTCTGCCTGTTTCTCTGCCTACTTGTGATCTCTCTCTCTCTCTCTCTCTCTCTGTCAAATAAATAAATAAAATCTTTAAAAAAAAAAGTAACACATAAAAAAATAAAAAAAATTAAAAGTAACACATGTACATTGTTCTTTGAGCTATGATCCAATGTTGTTTTTTGTTTCCTTCAATATTATACTCTGAACCAAAACGCAAAATTAATATATTGCGTTTAGCTTTTATTGATATAATTGTGGTTTCCAAAGAATAGCAGCCATTTACATAAAAAGCAAAAGTCTGTAATTATTCAGACATTTTGATTTCATTAAAGCATCTATGTAATTATTCTTTCATAATTCAAACCTAAACAGTTAACTTCAAGACCTCTATTTTCATAATGTTTCAGTAAAAAAGAATTATTATTTCAAACCCACTCAATGACCAATTTTTAACGTTTCATGCACATTCCTATTTAAAGCCTAATATGGTTGAACATTGGAAGCCTTTTAACAAAAGGAAGTGTATTTTTGTAATTTTCTTTGAGTAGGAACTAGTAAGAAGTGCTACTTATTGACTTTCCGCTGCCATGCTCCATTGAATGCCTGCCTCATATTTCCATGGATCTCTGGCAACAAGGATGAACCGCAGGCATCTGGAAGCCAGTAGGATGGCCTTTAAACACTTGACAACAGGAGTAACATTTTTTTATTACAGGGTATAGTGGGAAACCTGAAGAAGTTCTCTCTTCTTCACCATTATACCTTCCTTTTCGCTCCCCTGGGCACAGGTAAGGTCCACAGATCTGATTCTCAAACACCCGACCATAGGCACTCCTTGCTTGTATTTTTCTAAAGGAGTCACCCAGACAATGACAGGTTTGGGTTTGAAAAACGTTCTTAATGATTTTGGATGCAAACTTGTGTTCTAGCTTCACAGCGTGGGCAGGGGTGTGTCTCTTAGCACCACCTGCCTCCCGAGTGTCTTTCAGGTGCTCATGCTCAGTCCCTGGAACTCCAGGTGGGCAGAGCTCCAAGTGAAGTCTCCCGAGTACATTGAGTTCAATATGGTCCTTTATTGGGTGCTATATACGCTAATCAATGTGATTTTTCCTATGTATGTGGCTGGCAATTTGAGTAGTAAACACATCAGGAAGAAGAAAGATTTCGGACACTGTTCCGCTACATTTCAAGGAGAACTCACGGTGCCACGGTTTGCACATTGGTGTTACTCCCTGGTGTTTCACCTTTGGGGCTCACGATCTGGGCCAGTGGCTCCCTGCTTTCCATGCTGCCCAGGCAAAAGAAGCAGGGATCCAGCACATTCGTAGAAATTGGGTTTTCCCCAGACCCTCCCAGGAGACCACAGTCACCCAGAACATCCTTGTCATGCTGAGCACCTTTGTGTCATTGAACACCCTCACCTCTGTCTTCAGGGGTGCAGTGCTCTTGTTCATAACCCCAACTGGTTGATGGGGAACATCTCTGCACCATCTGCTGCATGTTTCCCACCTGTCTGTCCCTTTCTTCTCATGAGCCATGACTCCAGTCTATCTGGGCTCTGTTGTGACTGGATAAGGAAATCAAGTCCCTTAATATAATTAGAGATGTAAATTCTATGTTTTAACAATGTTAAAATGTTTACACTCATTCATCTCCCACCGAGTCCTAAGCTCTATTATTCAACACATTACAGGCAAGCAGTGACCGAGACAGACTGAGCTTTGTCCCAGTAATTGAAAGTAACATGTAATAGCAATTTTAAAGGAAAAGCCATGTATTTGTCGTGGCCTTGTAGAAGTCAAATGATTAATGTGTACAGTGGAAAAGTT